>NW_018742427.1:0-25384 GCF_001683475.1 Chenopodium quinoa | reverse complement strand
AAGTCAAATGCTTTCAACAAAGCTAATTGAATCAAATGAAAGTCAAATGTAATCTACAAGGCTAATTGAATCAAATGAATTCAAACACATTCAACCAATGTTTTTCGAATGATATGAAAGTCAAATACATTCAACAAAGGTAATTGAATTAAATGAAAGTCAAATGCATTCTTCAAAGCTAATTGAATCAAATGAAAGTAAAACACATTCAGAAAAAGCTTTTTGATACAAATGAAAGTCAAATGCATTCAACAAAGCTAATTGAATCAAATGAAAGTCTAATGCATTCTACAAAGCTAATTGAATCAAATGAAAGTCAAACACATTCAAACAAAGTGTTTTAAAACAAATAAAAGTCAAATGCATGCAACAAAGCTAAATTGAATCAAATGAAAGTCAAATGCATTCTACAAAGCTAATTGAATCAAATGAATGTCAAACACATTTCAAACAAAGCTTTTTTAATCAAATGAAAGTCAAATGCATTCAACAAAGCTAATTGAATCAAACGAAATTCAAATGCATTCTAAAAGGCTACTTGAATCAAATGAAAGTCAAACACATTCAAACATAGCTAATTGAATCAAATGAAAGTCAAACACATTCTACAAAGCTAATTGAATCAAATGAAAGTCAAACACATTCAAACGTAACTTTTTGAATCAAATGAAAGTCAAATGCTTTCAACAAAGCTAATTGAATCAAATGAATGTCAAATGCAATCTACAAGGCTAATTGAATCAAATGAATTCAAACACATTCAACCAAAGTTTTTCGAATGATATAAAAGTCAAATACATTCAACAAAGCTAATTGAATTAAATGAATGTCAAATGCATTCTTCAAAGCTAATTGAAACAAATGAAAGTCAAACACATTCAAACCAAGCTTTTTGAATCAAATGAAAGTTAAATGCATTCTAAAAAGCTATCTGAACAAATGAGAGTCAAACACATTCAAAGAAAGCTTTTTGAATCAAATGAAAGTCAAATGCTTTTAACAAAGCTAATTGAATCAAATAAAACTCAAATGCATTCTAACAAAGGTAATTGAATCAAATGAAAGTGAAACACATTCAATCAAAGATTTTTGAATCAAATGAAAGTTAAATTCATTCAACAAAGCTAATTGAATCAAAATGAAAGTCAAATGCATTATTCAAAGCTAATTGAATCAAAAGAAAATTTAACACGATCAAACAAAGCTAATTGAATCAAATGAAAGTCAAACACATTCAAACAAAGCTTTTAAAATCAAATGAAAGTCAAATGCATTCTTCAAAGCTAATTGAATCAAATGAAAGTCAAACACATTCAGAAAAAGCTTTTTGATACAAATGAAAGTCAAATGCATTCAAACAAAGCTAATTGAATCAAATGAAAGTCTAATGCATTCTACAAAGCTAATTGAATCAAATGAAAGTCAAACACATTCAAACAATGTGTTTTAAAACAAATAAAAGTCAAATGCATGCAACAAAGCTAATTGAATCAAATGAAAGTCAAATGCATTCTACAAAGCTAATTGAATCAAATGAATGTCAAACACATTCAAACAAAGCTTTTTTTAATCAAATGAAAGTCAAATGCATTCAACAAAGCTAATTGAATCAAACGAAATTCAAATGCATTCTAAAAGGCTACTTGAATCAAATGAAAGTCAAACACATTCAAACATAGCTTTTTGAATTAAATGAAAGTCAAACACATTCTACAAAGCTAATTGAATCAAATGAAAGTCAAACACATTCTACAAAGCTAATTGAATCAAATGAAAGTCAAACACATTCAAACATAACTTTTTGAATCAAATGAAAGTCAAATGCTTTCAACAAAGCTAATTGAATCAAATGAGAGTCAAATGTAATCTACAAGGCTAATTGAATCAAATGAATTCAAACACATTTAACCAAAGTTTTTCGAATGATATGAAAGTCAAATACATTCAACAAAGGTAATTGAATTAAATGAAAGTCAAATTCATTCTTCAAAGCTAATTGACTCAAATGAAAGTCAAACACATTCAGAAAAAGCTTTTTGATACAAATGAAAGTCAAATGCTTTCAACAAAGCTAATTGAATCAAATGAAAGTCTAATGCATTCTACAAAGCTAATTGAATCAAATGAAAGTCAAACACATTCAAACAAAGTGTTTTAAGACAAATAAAAGTCAAATGCATGCAACAAAGCTAATTGAATCAAATGAAAGTCAAATGCATTCTACAAAGCTAATTGAATCAAATGAATGTCAAACACATTCAAACAAAGCTTTTTTAATCAAATGAAAGTCAAATGCATTCAACAAAGCTAATTGAATCAAACGAAATTCAAATGCATTCTAAAAGGCTAATTGAATCAAATGAAAGTCAAACACATTCAAACATAGCTTTTTGAATCAAATGAAAGTAAAATGCATTCAAATAAGCTAATTGAATGAAATGAAAGTCAAACACATTCTACAAAGCTAATTGAATCAAATGAAAGTCAAACACATTCAAAACATAACTTTTTAAATCAAATGAAAGTCAAATGCTTTCAACAAAGCTAATTGAATCAAATGAAAGTCAAATGCAATCTACAAGGCTAATTGAATCAAATGAATTCAAACACATTCAACCAAAGTTTTTCGAATGATATGAAAGTCAAATATATTCAACAAAGCTAATTGAATTAAATGAATGTCAAATGCATTCTTCAAAGCTAATTGAAACAAATGAAAGTCAAACACATTCAAACCAAGCTTTTTGAATCAAATGAAAGTTAAATGCATTCTAAAAAGCTATCTGAACAAATGAGAGTCAAACACATTCAAAGAAAGCTTTTTGAATCAAATGAAAGTCAAAAGCTTTTAACAAAGCTAATTGAATCAAATAAAACTCAAATGCATTCTAACAAAGGTAATTGAATCAAATGAAAGTGAAACACATTCAATCAAAGCTTTTTGAGTCAAATGAAAGTCAAATTCATTCAACAAAGCTAATTGAATCAAATGAAAGTACAATGCATTATTCAAAGCTAATTGAATCAAAAGAAAATTTAACACGATCAAACAAAGCTAATTGAATCAAATGAAAGTCAAACACATTCAAACAAAGCTTTTAAAATCAAATGAAAGTCAAATGCATTCAAAAAAGCTAATTGAATCAAATGAAAGTCAAATGAAATCTACAAAAATTGAATCAAATGAAAGTCAAACACATTCAAACAAAGCTAATTGAATCAAACGAAAGTCTAATGCATTCTACGAAGCTAATTTAATCAGATGAAAGTCAAACACATTCAAACAAAGCTTTTTGATACAAATGAAAGTTAAATGAATTCTACAAAGCTAATTGAATCAAATAAAAGTCAAATGCATTCTACAAAGCTTAGTGAATCAAATGAAAGTCAAAAAAATTCAATCAAAGTTTTTTTAATCAAGTGAAAGTCAAATACATTCAACAAAGCTAATTGAATCAAATGAAAGTCAAATGCATTCTACAAAGCGAATTGAATCAAAAGAAAGTTAAACACGACCAAAAAAAGCTAACTGATTCATATGAAAGTCAAATGCATTCAACAAAGCTAATTGAATCAAATAAAAGTCAAATGCATTCTACAAAGCTAATTGAATCAAATGAAAGTCAAACACATTCAAAAAAAGCTTTTTGAACCAAATGAAAGTCAAATGCATTCAACAAAGCTAATTGAATCAAATAAAAGTCAAATGCATTCTACAAAGCTAATTGAATCAAATGAAAGTGAAACACATTCAAACAAAGCTTTTTGAATCAAATGAAAGTCAAAAGCATTCAACAAAGCTAATTGAATCAAATGAAAGTCAAATGCAATCTACAAAAAATTGAATTAAATGAAAGTCAAACACATTCAAACAAAGCTAATTGAATCGAATGAAAGTCTAATGCATTCTACAAAGCTAATTGAATCAAATGAAAGGCAAACACATTCAAACAAAGTTTTCTAAAACAAATATAAGTCAAATGCATGCAACAAAGCTAATTGAATCAAATGAAAGTCAAATGCATTCAACAAAGCTAATTGAATCAAATAAAATTCAAATGCATTCTAAAAGGCTAATTGAATCAAATGAAAGTCAAACACATTTAAACATAGCTTTTTGAATCAAATGAAAGTCAAATACATTCAAATAAGCTAATTGAATCAAATGAAAGTCAAACACATTCTACAAAGCTAATTGAATCAAATGAAAGTCAAAGACATTCAAACATAGCTTTTTGAATCAAAAGAAAGTCAAATGCTTTCAACAAAGCTAATTGAATCAAACGAAAGTCAAATGCAATCTACAAGGCTAATTGAATCAAATGAATTCAAACACATTCAACCAAAGTTTTTCGAATGATATGAAAGTCAAATACATTCAACAAAGCTAATTGAATTAAATGAATGTCAAATGCATTCTTCAAAGCTAATTAAATCAAATGAAAGTCAAACACATTCACACCAAGCTTTTTGAATCAAATGAAAGTTAAATGCATTCTAAAAAGCTATCTGAACAAATGAGAGTCAAACACATTCAAAGAAAGCTTTTTGAATCAAATGAAAGTCAAATGCTTTTAACAAAGCTAATTGAATCAAATAAAACTCAAATGCATTATACAAAGGTAATTGAATCAAATGAAAGTAAAACACATTCAATCAAAGCTTTTTGAATCAAATGAAAGTCAAATTCATTCAACAAAGCTAATTGAATCAAATGAAAGTCAAATGCATTATTCAAAGCTAATTGAATTAAAAGAAAATTTAACACGATCAAACAAAGCTAATTGAATCAAATGAAAGTCAAACACATTCAAACAAAGTTTTTTTAAACAAATGACAATCAAATGCATGCAACAAAGCTAATTGAATCAAATGAAAGTCAAATGCATTCTACAAAGCTAATTGAATCAAATGAAAGTCAAACACATTCAAACAAAGCTTTTTTAATCAAATAAAAGTCAAATGCATTCAACAAAGCTAATTGAATCAAATGAAATTCAAATGCATTCTAAAAGGCTAATTGAATCAAATGAAAGTCAAACACATTCAAACATAGCTTTTTAAATCAAATGAAAGTCAAATGCATTCAAATAAGCTAATTGAATCAAATGAAAGTCAAACACATTTTACAAAGCTAATTGAATCAAATGAAAGTCAAATGCTTTCAACAAAGCTATTCGAATCAAATGAAAGTCAAATGCAATCTACAAGGCTAATTGAATCAAATGAATTCAAACACATTCAACCAAAGTTTTTCGAATGATATGAAAGTCAAATACATTCAACAAAGCTAATTGAATTAAATGAATGTCAAATGCATTCTTCAAAGCTAATTGAAACAAATGAGAGTCAAACACATTCAAACCAAGCTTTTTGAATCAAATGAAAGTTAAATGCATTATAAAAAGCTATCTGAACAAATGAGAGTCAAACACATTCAAAGAAAGCTTTTGAATCAAATGAAAGTCAAATGCTTTTAACAAAGCTAATTAAATCAAATAAAACTCAAATGCATTCTACAAAGGTAATTGAATCAAATTAAAGTGAAACACATTCAATCAAAGCTTTTTGAATCAAATGAAAGTCAAATTCATTCAACAAAGCTAATTGAATCAAATGAAAGTCAAATGCATTATTCAAAGCTAATTGAAACAAAAAAAAATTTAACACGATCAAACAAAGCTAATTGAATCAAATGAAAGTCAAACACATTCAAACAAAGCTTTTAAAATCAAATGAAAGTCAAATGCATTCAAAAAAGCTAATTGAATCAAATGAAAGTCAAATGAAATCTACAAAAATTAAATCAAATGAAAGTCAAACACATTCAAACAAAGCTAATTGAATCAAACGAAAGTCTAATGCATTCTACGAAGCTAATTGAATCAGATGAAAGTCAAACACATTCAAACAAAGCTTTTTGATACAAATGAAAGTTCAATGCATTCTACAAAGCTAATTGAATCAAATAAAAGTCACATGCATTCTACAAAGCTTAGTGAATCAAATGAAAGTCAAACACATTCAATCAAAGTTTTTTTAATAAAGTGAAAGTCAAATACATTCAACAAAGCTAATTGAATCAAATGAAAGTCAAATGCATTCTACAAAGCGAATTGAATCAAAAGAAAGTTAAACACGATCAAACAAAGCTAACTGAATCAAATGAAAGTCAAACATATTCAAACAAAGCTTTTTGAATCAAATGAAAGTCAAATGCATTCAACGAAGCTAATTGAATAAAATAAAAGTCAAATGCATTCTACAAAGCTAATTGAATCAAATGAAAGTCAAACACATTCAAAAAAAGCTTTTTGAAACAAATGAAAGTCAAATGCATTCAACAAAGCTAATTGAATCAAATAAAAGTCAAATGCATGCAACAAAGCTAATTGAATTAAATGAAAGTCAAATGCATTCTACAAAGCTAATTGAATCAAATGAAAGTGAAACACATTCAAACAAAGCTTTTTGAATCAAACTAAAGTCAAATGCATTCAACAAAGCTAATTGAATCAAATAAAAGTCAAATGCAATCTACAAAAATTGAATTAAATGAAAGTCAAACACATTCAAACCAAGCTAATTGAATCAAATGAAAGTCTAATGCATTCTACAAAGCTAATTAAATCAAATGAAAATCAAACACATTCAAACATAGCTTTTTGAATCAAATGAAAGTCAAATGCATTCAAATAAGCTAATTGAATCAAATGAAAGTCAAATACATTCTACAAAGCTAATTGAACCAAATGAAAGTCAAACACATTCAAACATAGCTTTTTGAATCAAATGAAAGTCAAATGCTTTCAACAAAGCTAATTGAATCGAATAAAACTCAAATGCATTCTAACAAAGGTAATTGAATCAAATGAAAGTGAAACACATTCAATCAAAGATTTTTGAATCAAATGAAAGTTAAATTCATTCAACAAAGCTAATTGAATCAAATGAAAGTCAAATGCATTATTCAAAGCTAATTGAATCAAAAGAAAATTTAACACGATCAAACAAAGCTAATTGAATCAAATGAAAGTCAAACACATTCAAACAAAGCTTTTAAAATCAAATGAAAGTCAAATGCATTCTTCAAAGCTAATTGAATCAAATGAAAGTCAAACACATTCAGAAAAAGCTTTTTGATACAAATGAAAGTCAAATGCATTCAACAAAGCTAATTGAATCAAATGAAAGTCTAATGCATTCTACAAAGCTAATTGAATCAAATGAAAGTCAAACACATTCAAACAATGTGTTTTAAAACAAATAAAAGTCAAATGCATGCAACAAAGCTAATTGAATCAAATGAAAGTCAAATGCATTCTACAAAGCTAATTGAATCAAATGAATGTCAAACACATTCAAACAAAGCTTTTTTAATCAAATGAAAGTCAAATGCATTCAACAAAGCTAATTGAATCAAACGAAATTCAAATGCATTCTAAAAGGCTACTTGAATCAAATGAAAGTCAAACACATTCAAACATAGCTTTTTGAATTAAATGAAAGTCAAACACATTCTACAAAGCTAATTGAATCAAATGAAAGTCAAACACATTCTACAAAGCTAATTGAATCAAATGAAAGTCAAACACATTCAAACATAACTTTTTGAATCAAATGAAAGTCAAATGCTTTCAACAAAGCTAATTGAATCAAATGAGAGTCAAATGTAATCTACAAGGCTAATTGAATCAAATGAATTCAAACACATTTAACCAAAGTTTTTCGAATGATATGAAAGTCAAATACATTCAACAAAGGTAATTGAATTAAATGAAAGTCAAATTCATTCTTCAAAGCTAATTGACTCAAATGAAAGTCAAACACATTCAGAAAAAGCTTTTTGATACAAATGAAAGTCAAATGCTTTCAACAAAGCTAATTGAATCAAATGAAAGTCTAATGCATTCTACAAAGCTAATTGAATCAAATGAAAGTCAAACACATTCAAACAAAGTGTTTTAAGACAAATAAAAGTCAAATGCATGCAACAAAGCTAATTGAATCAAATGAAAGTCAAATGCATTCTACAAAGCTAATTGAATCAAATGAATGTCAAACACATTCAAACAAAGCTTTTTTAATCAAATGAAAGTCAAATGCATTCAACAAAGCTAATTGAATCAAACGAAATTCAAATGCATTCTAAAAGGCTAATTGAATCAAATGAAAGTCAAACACATTCAAACATAGCTTTTTGAATCAAATGAAAGTAAAATGCATTCAAATAAGCTAATTGAATGAAATGAAAGTCAAACACATTCTACAAAGCTAATTGAATCAAATGAAAGTCAAACACATTCAAACATAACTTTTTAAATCAAATGAAAGTCAAATGCTTTCAACAAAGCTAATTGAATCAAATGAAAGTCAAATGCAATCTACAAGGCTAATTGAATCAAATGAATTCAAACACATTCAACCAAAGTTTTTCGAATGATATGAAATTCAAATATATTCAACAAAGCTAATTGAATTAAATGAATGTCAAATGCATTCTTCAAAGCTAATTGAAACAAATGAAAGTCAAACACATTCAAACCAAGCTTTTTGAATCAAATGAAAGTTAAATGCATTCTAAAAAGCTATCTGAACAAATGAGAGTCAAACACATTCAAAGAAAGCTTTTTGAATCAAATGAAAGTCAAAAGCTTTTAACAAAGCTAATTGAATCAAATAAAACTCAAATGCATTCTAACAAAGGTAATTGAATCAAATGAAAGTGAAACACATTCAATCAAAGCTTTTTGAGTCAAATGAAAGTCAAATTCATTCAACAAAGCTAATTGAATCAAATGAAAGTACAATGCATTATTCAAAGCTAATTGAATCAAAAGAAAATTTAACACGATCAAACAAAGCTAATTGAATCAAATGAAAGTCAAACACATTCAAACAAAGCTTTTAAAATCAAATGAAAGTCAAATGCATTTAACAAAGCTAATTAAATCAAATAAAACTCAAATGCATTCTACAAAGGTAATTGAATCAAATTAAAGTGAAACACATTCAATCAAAGCTTTTTGAATCAAATGAAAGTCAAATTCATTCAACAAAGGTAATTGAATCAAATGAAAGTCAAATGCATTATTCAAAGCTAATTGAAACAAAAAAAAATTTAACACGATCAAACAAATCTAATTGAATCAAATGAAAGTCAAACACATTCAAACAAAGCTTTTAAAATCAAATGAAAGTCGAATGCATTCAAAAAAGCTAATTGAATCAAATGAAAGTCAAATGAAATCTACAAAAATTAAATCAAATGAAAGTCAAACACATTCAAACAAAGCTAATTGAATCAAACGAAAGTCTAATGCATTCTACGAAGCTAATTGAATCAGATGAAAGTCAAACACATTCAAACAAAGCTTTTTGATACAAATGAAAGTTCAATGCATTCTACAAAGCTAATTGAATCAAATAAAAGTCACATGCATTCTACAAAGCTTAGTGAATCAAATGAAAGTCAAACACATTCAATCAAAGTTTTTTTAATAAAGTGAAAGTCAAATACATTCAAACAAAGCTAATTGAATCAAATGAAAGTCAAATGCATTCTACAAAGCGAATTGAATCAAAAGAAAGTTAAACACGATCAAACAAAGCTAACTGAATCAAATGAAAGTCAAACATATTCAAACAAAGCTTTTTGAATCAAATGAAAGTCAAATGCATTCAACGAAGCTAATTGAATAAAATAAAAGTCAAATGCATTCTACAAAGCTAATTGAATCAAATGAAAGTCAAACACATTCAAAAAAAAGCTTTTTGAAACAAATGAAAGTCAAATGCATTCAACAAAGCTAATTGAATCAAATAAAAGTCAAATGCATGCAACAAAGCTAATTGAATTAAATGAAAGTCAAATGCATTCTACAAAGCTAATTGAATCAAATGAAAGTGAAACACATTCAAACAAAGCTTTTTGAATCAAACTAAAGTCAAATGCATTCAACAAAGCTAATTGAATCAAATAAAAGTCAAATGCAATCTACAAAAATTGAATTAAATGAAAGTCAAACACATTCAAACCAAGCTAATTGAATCAAATGAAAGTCTAATGCATTCTACAAAGCTAATTAAATCAAATGAAAATCAAACACATTCAAACATAGCTTTTTGAATCAAATGAAAGTCAAATGCATTCAAATAAGCTAATTGAATCAAATGAAAGTCAAATACATTCTACAAAGCTAATTGAACCAAATGAAAGTCAAACACATTCAAACATAGCTTTTTGAATCAAATGAAAGTCAAATGCTTTCAACAAAGCTAATTGAATCGAATGAAAGTCAAATGCAATCTACAAGGCTAATTGACTCAAATGAATTCAAACACATTAATGAAAGTCAAATGCATTCAAAAAAGCTAATTGAATCAAATGAAAGTCAAATGAAATCTACAAAAATTGAATCAAATGAAAGTCAAACATATTCAAACAAAGATAATTGAATCAAACGAAAGTCTAATGCATTCTACGAAGCTAATTGAATCAGATGAATGTCAAACACATTCAAACAAAGCTTTTTGATACAAATGAAAGTTAAATGCATTCTACAAAGCTAATTGAATCAAATAAAAGTTAAATGCATTCTACAAAGCTAAGTGAATCAAATGAAAGTCAAACACATTCAATCAAAGTTTTTTGAATCAAGTGAAAGTCAAATACATTCAACAAAGCTAATTGAATCAAATGAAAGTCAAATGCATTCTACAAAGCGAATTGAATCAAAAGAAAGTTAAACAAGATCAAACAAAGCTAACTGAATTAAATGAAAGTCAAACATATTCAAACAAAGATTTTTGAATCGAATGAAAGTCAAATGCATTCAACGAAGCTAATTGAATTAAATAATAGTCAAATGCATTCTACAAAGATAATTGAATCAAATGAAAGTCAAACACATTCAGAAAAAGCTTTTTGATACAAATGAAAGTCAAATGCATTCAACAAAGGTAATTGAATCAGATAAAAGTCAAATGCATTCTACAAAGCTAATTGAATCAAATGAAAGTGAAACACATTCAAACAAAGCTTTTTGAATCAAATGAAAGTCAAATGCATTCAACAAAGCTAATTGAATCAAATAAAAGTCTAATGCATTCTACAAAGCTAATAGAATCAAATGAAAGTCAAACACATTCAAAGAAAGCTTTTTGAATCAAATGAAAGTCAAATGCTTTTAACAAAGCTAATTGAATCAAATAAAACTCAAATGCATTCTACAAAGGTAATTAAATCAAATGAAAGTGAAACACATTCAATCATAGCTTTTTGAATCAAATGAAAGTCAAATGCATGCAACAAAGCTAATTGAATCAAATGAAAGTCAAATGCATTCTACAAAGCTAATTGAATCAAATGAAAGTCAAACACATTCAAACAAAGCTTTTTTAATCAAATGAAAGTCAAATGCATTCAACAAAGTTAATTAAATAAAATGAAATTCAAATGCATTCTAAAAGGCTAATTGAATCAAATGAAAGTCAAACACATTCAAACATAGCTTTTTGAATCAAATGAAAGTCAAATGCATTCAAATAAGCTAATTAAATCAAATGAAAGTCAAACACATTCTACAAAGCTAATTGAATCAAATGAAAGTCAAACACATTCAAACATAGCTTTTTGAATCAAATGAAAGTCAAATGCTTTCAACAAAGCTAATTGAATAAAATGAAAGTCAAATTCAATCTACAAGGCTAATTGAATTAAATGAATTCAAACACATTCAACCAAAGTTTTTCGTATGATATGAAAGTCAAATACATTCAACAAAGCTAATTGAATTAAATGAAAGTCAAATGCATTCTACAAAGCTAATTGAATCAAATGAAAGTCAAACACATTCAAACAAAGCTTTTTGAACCAAATGAAAGATAAATGCATTCTAAAAAGCTAATTGAATCAAATGAGAGTCAAACACATTCAAAGAAAGCTTTTTGAATCAAATGAAAGTCAAATGCTTTTAACAGAGCTAATTGAATCAAATAAAACTCAAATGCATTCTACAAAGGTAATTGAATCAAATGAAAGTGAACCACATTCAATCAAAGCTTTTTGAATCAAATGAGGGTCAAATTCATTCAACAAAGCTAATTGATTCAAATGAAAGTCAAATGCATTATTCAAAGCTAATTGAATCAAAAAGAAAATTTATCACGATCAAAAAAAGCTAATTAAATCAAATGAAAGCCAAACACATTCAAACAAAGCTTTTTGACTCAAATGAAAGTCAAATGCATTCAAAAAAGCTAATTGAATCAAATGAAAGTTAAAAGAAATCTACAAAAGTTGAATCAAATGAAAGTCAAACACATTCAAACAAAGCTAATTGAATCAAATGAAAGTCTAATGCATTCTACGAAGCTAATTGAATCAGATGAAAGTCAAACACATTCAAACAAAGATTTTTGATACAAATGAAAGTTAAATGCATTCTACAAAGCTAATTGAATCAAATAAAAGTCAAATGCATTTTACAAAGCTAAGTGAATCAAATGAAAGTCAAACACATTCAATCAAAGTTTTTTGAATCAAGTGAAAGTCAAATACATTCAACAAAGCTAATTGAATCAAATGAAAGTCAAATGCATTCTACAAAGCGAATTGAATCAAAAGAAAGTTAAACACGATCAAACAAAGCTAACTGAATTAAATGAAAGTCAAACATATTCAAACAAAGCTTTTTGAATCAAATGAAAGTCAAATGCATTCAACGAAGCTAATTGAATCAAATAATAGTCAAATGCATTCTATAATGCTAATTGAATCAAATGAAAGTCAAACACATTCAGAAAAAGCTTTTTGAAACAAATGAAAGTCAAATGCATTCAACAAAGCTAATTGAATCAAATAAAAGTCAAATGCATCCTACAAAGCTAATTGAATCAAATGAAAGTGAAAACACATTCAAACAAAGCATTTTGAATCAAATGAAAGTCAAATGCATTCAACAAAGCTAATTGAATCAAATGAAAGTCAAATGCAATCTACAAGGCTAATTGAATCAAATGAATTCAAACACATTCAACCAAAGTTTTTCGAATGATATGAAAGTCAAATACATTCAACAAAGCTAATTGAATTAAATGAAAGTCAAAAGCATTCTACAAAGCTAATTGAATCAAATGAAAGTCAAACACATTCAAACAAAGCTTTTTGAACCAAATGAAAGTTAAATGCATTCTAAAAAGCTAATTGAATCAAATGAGAGTCAAACACATTCAAAGAAAGCTTTTTGAATCAAATGAAAGTCAAATGCTTTTAACAGAGCTAATTGAATCAAATAAAACTCAAATGCATTCTACGAAGGTAATAGAATCAAATGAAAGTGAAACACATTCAATCAGAGCTTTTTGAGTCAAATGAGGGTCAAATTCATTCAACAAAGCTAATTGATTTAAATGAAAGTCAAATGCATTATTCAAAGCTAATTGAATCAAAAGAAAATTTAACACGATCAAACAAAGCTAATTAAATCAAATGAAAGTCAAACACATTCAAACAAAGCTTTTTGACTCAAATGAAAGTCAAATGCATTCAAAAAAGCTAATTGAATCAAATGAAAGTTAAATGAAATCTACAAAAATTGAATCAAATGAAAGTCAAACACATTCAAACAAAGCTAATTGAATCAAACGAAAGTCTAATGCATTCTACGAAGCTAATTGAATCAGATGAAAGTCAAACACATTCAAACAAAGATTTTTGATACAAATGAAAGTTAAATGCATTCTACAAAGCTAATTGAATCAAATAAAAGTCAAATGCATTTTACAAAGCTAAGTGAATCAAATGAAAGTCAAACACATTCAATCAAAGTTTTTTGAATCAAGTGAAAGTCAAATACATTCAACAAAGCTAATTGAATCAAATGAAAGTCAAATGCATTCTACAAAGCGAATTGAATCAAAAGAAAGTTAAACACGATCAAACAAAGCTAACTGAATTAAATGAAAGTCAAACATATTCAAACAAAGCTTTTTGAATCAAATGAAAGTCAAATGCATTCAACGAAGCTAATTGAATCAAATAATAGTCAAATGCATTCTACAAAGCTAATTGAATCAAATGAAAGTCAAACACATTCAGAAAAAGCTTTTTGAAACAAATGAAAGTCAAATGCATTCAACAAAGCTAATTGAATCAAATAAAAGTCAAATGCATCCTACAAAGCTAATTGAATCAAATGAAAGTGAAACACATTCAAACAAAGCATTTTGAATCAAATGAAAGTCAAATGCATTCAACAAAGCTAATTGAATCAAATGAAACTCAAATGCAATCTACAAAAATTGAATTAAATGAAAGTCAAACACATTCAAACAAAGCTAATGCATTCTACAAAGCTAATTGAATCAAATGAAAGTCTAATGCATTCTACAAAGCTAATTGAATCAAATGAAAGTCAAACACATTCAAACAAAGTTTTTTTAAATAAATGAAAGTCAAATGCATGCAACAAAGCTAATTGAATCAAATGAAAGTCAAATGCATTCTACAAAGCTAATTGAATCAAATGAAATTCAAACACATTCAAACAAAGCTAATTGAATCAAATGAAAGTCTAATGCATTCTACAAAGCTAATTGAATCAAATGAAAGTCAAACACATTCAAACAAAGTTTTTTGAAACAAATAAAAGTCAAATGCATGCAACAAAGCTAATTGAATCAAATGAAAGTTAAATGCATTCTACAAAGCTAATTGAATCAAATGAAAGTGAAACACATTGAAACAAAGCTTTTTGAATCAAATGAAAGTCAAATGCATGCAAAAAAGCTAGTTGAATCAAATGAAAGTCAAACACATTCAAACAAAGCTTTTTTAATCAAATGATAGTCAAATGCATTCAACAAAACTAATTGAATCAAATGAAATTCAAATGCATTCTAAAAGGCTAATTGAATCAAATGAAAGTCAAATGCTTTTAACAGAGCTAATTGAATCAAATAAAACTCAAATGCATTCTACAAAGGTAATAGAATCAAATGAAAGTGAAACACATTCAATCAAAGCTTTTTGAATCAAATGAGGGTCAAATTCATTCAACAAAGCTAATTGATTTAAATGAAAGTCAAATGCATTATTCAAAGCTAATTGAATCAAAAGAAAATTTAACACGATCAAACAAAGCTAATTAAATCAAATGAAAGTCAAACACATTCAAACAAAGCTTTTTGACTCAAATGAAAGTCAAATGCATTCAAAAAAGCTAATTGAATAAAATGAAAGTTAAATGAAATCTACAAAAATTGAATTAAATGAAAGTCAAACACATTCAAACAAAGCTAATTGAATCAAACGAAAGTCTAATGCATTCTACGAAGCTAATTTAATCAGATGAAAGTCAAACACATTCAAACAAAGCTTTTTGATACAAATGAAAGTTAAATGCATTCTACAAAGCTAATTGAATCAAATAAAAGTCAAATGAATTCTACAAAGCTAAGTGAATCAAATGAAAGTCAAACACATTCAATCAAAGTTTTTTAAATCAAGTGAAAGTCAAATACATTCAACAAAGCTAATTGAATCAAATGAAAGTGAAATGCATTCTACAAAGCGAATTGAATCAAAAGAAAGTTAAACACGATCAAACAAAGCTAACTGAATTAAATGAAAGTCAAACATATTCAAACAAAGCTTTTTGAATCAAATGAAAGTCAAATGCATTTAAATAAGCTAATTGAATCAAATGAAAGTCAAACACATTCTACAAAGCTAATTGAATCAAATGAAAGTCAAACACATTCAAACATAGCTTTTTGAATCAAATGAAAGTCAAATGCTTTCAACAAAGCTAATTGAATCAAATGAAAGTCAAATGCAATCTACAAGGCTAATTGAATCAAATGAATTCAAACACATTCAACCAAAGTTTTTCGAATGATATGAAAGTCAAATACATTCAAAAAAGCTAATTGAATTAAATGAAAGTCAAATGCATTCTTCAAAGCTAATTGAATCAAATGAAAGTCAAACACATTCAAACCAAGCTTTTTGAATCAAATGAAAGGTAAATGCATTCTAAAAAGCTATCTGAACAAATGAGAGTCAAACACATTTACAGAAAGCTTTTTGAATCAAATGAAAGTCAAATGGTTTTAACAAAGCTAATTGAATCAAATAAAACTCAAATGCATTCTACAAAGGTAATTGAATCAAATGAAAGTGAAACACATTCAATCAAAGATTTTTGAATCAAATAAAAGTCAAATTCATTCAACAAAGCTAATTGAATCAAATGACAGTCAAATGCATTATTCAAAGCTAATTGAATCAAAAGAAAATTTAACACGATCAAACAATGGTAATTGAATCAAATGAAAGTCAAACACATTCAAACAAAGCTTTTAAAATCAAATGAAAGTCAAATGCATTCAAAAAAAGCTAATTGAATCAAATGAAAGTCAAATGAAATCTACAAAAATTGAATCAAATGAAAGTCAAACACATTCAAACAAAGCTAATTGAATCAAACGAAAGTCTAATGCATTCTACGAAGCTAATTGAATCAGATGAAAGTCAAATGCATTCTACAAAGCTAAGTGAATCAAATGAAAGTCAAACACATTCAATCAAAGTTTTTTTAATCAAGTGAAAGTCAAATACATTCAACAAAGCTAATTGAATCAAATGAAAGTCAAATGCATTTTACAAAGCGAATTGAATCAAAAGAAAGTTAAACACGATCAAACAAAGCTAACTGAATCAAATGAAAGTCAAACATATTCAAACAAATCTTTTTGAATCAAATGAAAGTCAAATGCATTCAACGAAGCTAATTGAATCAAATAAAAGTCAAATGCATTCTACAAAGCTAATTGAATCAAATAGAAGTCAAACACATTCAAAAAAAGCTTTTTGAAACAAATGAAAGTCAAATGCATTCAACAAAGCTAATTGAAACAAATAAAAGTCAAATGCATTCTACAAAGCTAATTGAATCAAATGAAAGTGAAACACATTCAAACAAAGTTTTTTGAATCAAATGAAAGTCAAATGCATTCAACGAAGGTAATTGAATCAAATAAAAGTCAAATGCAATCTACAAATCTAATTGAATCAAATGAAAGTGAAACACATTCAAACAAAGCTTTTTGAATCAAATGAAAGTCCAATGCATTCCACAAAGCTAATTGAATCAAAGGAATGTCAAATGCAATCTACAAAAATTGAATTAAATGAAAGTCAAACACATTCAAACAAAGCTAATTGAATCAAATGAAAGTCTAATGCATTCTACAAAAATAATTGAATCAAATGAAAATCAAACACATTCAAACAAAGTTTTTTTAAACAAATGACAGTCAAATGCATGCAACAAAGCTAATTGAATCAAATGAAAGTCAAATGCATTCTACAAAGCTAATTGAATCAAATGAAAGTCAAACACATTCAAACAAAGCTTTTTTAATCAAATAAAAGTCAAATGCATTCAACAAAGCTAATTGAATCAAATGAAATTCAAATGCATTCTAAAAGGCTAATTGAATCAAATGAAAGTCAAACACATTCAAACATAGCTTTTTAAGTCAAATGAAAGTCAAATGCATTCAAATAAGCTAATTGAATCAAATGAAAGTCAAACACATTTTACAAAGCTAATTGAATCAAATGAAAGTCAAACACATTCAAACATAGTTTTTTGAATCAAATGAAAGTCAAATGCTTTCAACAAAGCTATTCGAATCAAATGAAAGTCAAATGCAATCTACAAGGCTAATTGAATCAAATGAATTCAAACACATTCAACCAAAGTTTTTCGAATGATATGAAAGTCAAATACATTCAACAAAGCTAATTGAATTAAATGAAAGTCAAATGCATTCTACAAAGATAATTGTATCAAATGAAAGTCAAACACATTCAAACAAAGCTTTTTGAACCAAATGAAAGTTAAAAGCATTATAAAAAGCTAATTGAATCAAATGAGAGTCAGACACATTCAAAGAAAGCTTTTTGAATCAAATGAAAGTCAAATGCTTTTAACAAAGCTAATTGAATCAAATAAAACTCAAATGCATTCTACAAAGGTAATTGAACACATTCAATCAAAGCTTTTTGAATCAAATGAGGGTCAAATTCATTCAACAAAGCTAATTGAATCAAATGAAAGTCAAATGCATTATTCAAAGCTAGTTGAATCAAAAGAAAATTTAACACGATCAAACAAAGCTAATTGAATCAAATGAAAGTCAAACACATTCAAACAAAGATTTTTGACTCAAATGTAAGTCAAATGCATTCAAAAAAGCTAATTGAATCAAATTAAAGTTAAATGAAATCTACAAAAATTGAATCAAATGAAAGACAAACACATCCTAACAAAGCTAATTGAATCAAACGAAAGTCTAATGCATTCTACGAAGCTAATTGAATCAGATGAAAGCAAAACACATCCAAACAAAGCTTTTTGATACAAATGAAAGTTAAATGCATTCTACAAAGCTAATTGAATCAAATAAAAGTCAAATGCATTCTACAAAGCTAAGTGAATCAAATGAAAGTCAAACACATTTAATCAAAGTTTTTTGAATCAAGTGAAAGTCAAATACATTCAACAAAGCTAATTGAATCAAATGAAAGTCAAATGCATTCTACAAAGCGAATTGAAACAAAAGAAAGTTAAACACGATCAAACAAAGCTAACTGAATCAAATGAAAGTCAAACATATTCAAAAAAAGCTTTTTGAATCAAATGAAAGTCAAATGCATTCAACGAAGCTAATTGAATCAAATAATAGTCAAATGCATTCTAAAAGGCTAATTGAATCAAATGAAAGTCAAACACATTTAAACATAGCCTTTTGAACCAAATGAAAGTCAAATGCATTCAAATAAGCTAATTGAATCAAATGAAAGTCGAACACATTCTACAAAGCTAATTGAATCAAATGAAAGTCAAACACATTCAAACATAGCTTTTTGAATCAAATGAAAGTCAAATGCTTTCAACAAAGCTAATTGAATCAAATGAAAGTCAAATGCAATCTACAAGGCTAATTGACTCAAATGAATTCAAACACATTCAACCAAAGTTTTTCGAATGATATGAAAGTCAAATACATTCAACAAAGCTAATTGAATTAAATGAATGTCAAATGCATTCTTCAAAGCTAATTAAATCAAATGAAAGTCAAACACATTCAAACCAAGATTTTTGAATCAAATGAAAGTTAAATGCATTCTAAAAAGCTATCTGAACAAATGAGAGTCAAACACATTCAAAGAAAGCTTTTTGAATCAAATGAAAGTCAAATGCTTTTAACAAAGCTAATTGAATCAAATTAAACTCAAATGCATTATACAAAGGTAATTGAATCAAATGAAAGTAAAACACATTCAATCAAAGCTTTTTGAATCAAATGAAAGTCAAATTCATTCAACAAAGCTAATTGAATCAAATGAAAGTCAAATGCATTATTCAAAGCTAATTGAATTAAAAGAAAATTTAACACGATCAAACAAAGCTAATTGAATCAAATGAAAGTCAAACACATTCAAACAAAGCTTTTTTAATCAAATAAAAGTCAAATGCATTCAACAAAGCTAATTGAATCAAATGAAATTCAAATGCATTCTAAAAGGCTAATTGAATCAAATGAAAGTCAAACACATTCAAACATAGCTTTTTAAGTCAAATGAAAGTCAAATGCATTCAAATAAGCTAATTGAATCAAATGAAAGTCAAACACATTTTACAAAGCTAATTGAATCAAATGAAAGTCAAACACATTCAAACATAGTTTTTTGAATCAAATGAAAGTCAAATGCTTTCAACAAAGCTATTCGAATCAAATGAAAGTCAAATGCAATCTACAAGGCTAATTGAATCAAATGAATTCAAACACATTCAACCAAAGTTTTTCGAATGATATGAAAGTCAAATACATTCAACAAAGCTAATTGAATTAAATGAAAGTCAAATGCATTCTACAAAGATAATTGTATCAAATGAAAGTCAAACACATTCAAACAAAGCTTTTTGAACCAAATGAAAGTTAAATGCATTATAAAAAGCTAATTGAATCAAATGAGAGTCAGACACATTCAAAGAAAGCTTTTTGAATCAAATGAAAGTCAAATGCTTTTAACAAAGCTAATTGAATCAAATAAAACTCAAATGCATTCTACAAAGGTAATTGAACACATTCAATCAAAGCTTTTTGAATCAAATGAGGGTCAAATTCATTCAACAAAGCTAATTGAATCAAATGAAAGTCAAATGCATTATTCAAAGCTAGTTGAATCAAAAGAAAATTTAACACGATCAAACAAAGCTAATTGAATCAAATGAAAGTCAAACACATTCAAACAAAGCTTTTTGACTCAAATGTAAGTCAAATGCATTCAAAAAAGCTAATTGAATCAAATTAAAGTTAAATGAAATCTACAAAAATTGAATCAAATGAAAGACAAACACATCCTAACAAAGCTAATTGAATCAAACGAAAGTCTAATGCATTCTACGAAGCTAATTGAATCAGATGAAAGCAAAACACATTCAAACAAAGCTTTTTGATACAAATGAAAGTTAAATGCATTCTACAAAGCTAATTGAATCAAATAAAAGTCAAATGCATTCTACAAAGCTAAGTGAATCAAATGAAAGTCAAACACATTCAATCAAAGTTTTTTGAATCAAGTGAAAGTCAAATACATTCAACAAAGCTAATTGAATCAAATGAAAGTCAAATGCATTCTACAAAGCGAATTGAAACAAAAGAAAGTTAAACACGATCAAACAAAGCTAACTGAATCAAATGAAAGTCAAACATATTCAAACAAAGCTTTTTGAATCAAATGAAAGTCAAATGCATTCAACGAAGCTAATTGAATCAAATAATAGTCAAATGCATTCTAAAAGGCTAATTGAATCAAATGAAAGTCAAACACATTTAAACATAGCCTTTTAAATCAAATGAAAGTCAAATGCATTCAAATAAGCTAATTGAATCAAATGAAAGTCGAACACATTCTACAAAGCTAATTGAATCAAATGAAAGTCAAACACATTCAAACATAGCTTTTTGAATCAAATGAAAGTCAAATGCTTTCAACAAAGCTAATTGAATCAAATGAAAGTCAAATGCAATCTACAAGGCTAATTGACTCAAATGAATTCAAACACATTCAACCAAAGTTTTTCGAATGATATGAAAGTCAAATACATTCAACAAAGCTAATTGAATTAAATGAATGTCAAATACATTCTTCAAAGCTAATTAAATCAAATGCAAGTCAAACACATTCAAACCAAGATTTTTGAATCAAATGAAAGTTAAATGCATTCTAAAAAGCTATCTGAACAAATGAGAGTCAAACACATTCAAAGAAAAGCTTTTTGAATCAAATGAAAGTCAAATGCTTTTAACAAAGCTAATTGAATCAAATTAAACTCAAATGCATTATACAAAGGTAATTGAATCAAATGAAAGTAAAACACATTCAATCAAAGCTTTTTGAATCAAATGAAAGTCAAATTCATTCAACAAAGCTAATTGAATCAAATGAAAGTCAAATGCATTATTCAAAGCTAATTGAATTAAAAGAAAATTTAACACGATCAAACAAAGCTAAATGAATCAAATGAAAGTCAAACACATTCAAACAAAGCTTTTTTAATCAAATAAAAGTCAAATGCATTCAACAAAGCTAATTGAATCAAATGAAATTCAAATGCAGTCTAAAAGGCTAATTGAATCAAATGAAAGTCAAACACATTCAAACATAGCTTTTTAAGTCAAATGAAAGTCAAATGCATTCAAATAAGCTAATTGAATCAAATGAAAGTCAAACACATTTTACAAAGCTAATTGAATCAAATGAAAGTCAAACACATTCAAACATAGTTTTTTGAATCAAATGAAAGTCAAATGCTTTCAACAAAGCTATTCGAATCAAATGAAAGTCAAATGCAATCTACAAGGCTAATTGAATCAAATGAATTCAAACACATTCAACCAAAGTTTTTCGAATGATATGAAAGTCAAATACATTCAACAAAGCTAATTGAATTAAATGAAAGTCAAATGCATTCTACAAAGATAATTGTATCAAATGAAAGTCAAACACATTCAAACAAAGCTTTTTGAACCAAATGAAAGTTAAATGCATTATAAAAAGCTAATTGAATCAAATGAGAGTCAGACACATTCAAAGAAAGCTTTTTGAATCAAATGAAAGTCAAATGCTTTTAACAAAGCTAATTGAATCGAATAAAAACTCAAATGCATTCTACAAAGGTAATTGAACACATTCAATCAAAGCTTTTTGAATCAAATGAGGGTCAAATTCATTCAACAAAGCTAATTGAATCAAATGAAAGTCAAATGCATTATTCAAAGCTAGTTGAATCAAAAGAAAATTTAACACGATCAAACAAAGCTAATTGAATCAAATGAAAGTCAAACACATTCAAACAAAGCTTTTTGACTCAAATGTAAGTCAAATGCATTCAAAAAAGCTAATTGAATCAAATTAAAGTTTAAATGAAATCTACAAAAATTGAATCAAATGAAAGACAAACACATCCTAACAAAGCTAATTGAATCAAACGAAAGTCTAATGCATTCTACGAAGCTAATTGAATCAGATGAAAGCAAAACACATTCAAACAAAGCTTTTTGATACAAATGAAAGTTAAATGCATTCTACAAAGCTAATTGAATCAAATAAAAGTCAAATGCATTCTACAAAGCTAAGTGAATCAAATGAAAGTCAAAACACATTCAATCAAAGTTTTTTGAATCAAGTGAAAGTCAAATACATTCAACAAAGCTAATTGAATCAAATGAAAGTCAAATGCATTCTACAAAGCGAATTGAAACAAAAGAAAGTTAAACACGATCAAACAAAGCTAACTGAATCAAATGAAAGTCAAACATATTCAAACAAAGCTTTTTGAATCAAATGAAAGTCAAATGCATTCAACGAAGCTAATTGAATCAAATAATAGTCAAATGCATTCTAAAAGGCTAATTGAATCAAATGAAAGTCAAACACATTTAAACATAGCCTTTTGAATCAAATGAAAGTCAAATGCATTCAAATAAGCTAATTGAATCAAATGAAAGTCGAACACATTCTACAAAGCTAATTGAATCAAATGAAAGTCAAACACATTCAAACATAGCTTTTTGAATCAAATGAAAGTCAAATGCTTTCAACAAAGCTAATTGAATCAAACGAAAGTCAAATGCAATCTACAAGGCTAATTGAATCAAATGAATTCAAACACATTCAACCAAAGTTTTTCGAATGATATGAAAGTCAAATACATTCAACAAAGCTAATTGAATTAAATGAATGTCAAATGCATTCTTCAAAGCTAATTAAATCAAATGAAAGTCAAACACATTCAATTCAACCAAGCTTTTTGAATCAAATGAAAGTTAAATGCATTCTAAAAAGCTATCTGAACAAATGAGAGTCAAACACATTCAAAGAAAGCTTTTTGAATCAAATGAAAGTCAAATGCTTTTAACAAAGCTAATTGAATCAAATAAAACTCAAATGCATTATACAAAGGTAATTGAATCAAATGAAAGTAAAACACATTCAATCAAAGCTTTTTGAATAAAATGAAAGTCAAATTCATTCAACCAAAGCTAATTGAATCAAATGAAAGTCAAATGCATTATTCAAAGCTAATTGAATTAAAAGAAAATTTAACACGATCAAACAAAGCTAATTGAATCAAATGAAAGTCAAACACATTCAAACAAAGTTTTTTTAAACAAATGAAGTCAAATGCATGCAACAAGCTAATTGAATCAAATGAAAGTCAAATGCATTCTACAAAGCTAATTGAATCAAATGAAAGTCAAACACATTCAAACAAAGCTTTTTTTAATCAAATAAAAGTCAAATGCATTCAACAAAGCTAATTGAATCAAATGAAATTCAAATGCATTCTAAAAGGCTAATTGAATCAAATGAAAGTCAAACACATTCAAACATAGCTTTTTAAATCAAATGAAAGTCAAATGCATTCAAATAAGCTAATTAAATCAAATGAAAGTCAAAACACATTTTACAAAGCTAATTGAATCAAATGAAAGTCAAACACATTCAAACATAGTTTTTTGAATCAAATGAAAGTCAAATGCTTTCAACAAAGCTAATTCGAATCAAATGAAAGTCAAATGCAATCTACAAGGCTAATTGAATCAAATGAATTCAAACACATTCAACCAAAGTTTTTCGAATGATATGAAAGTCAAATACATTCAACAAAGCTAATTGAATTAAATGAAAGTCAAATGCATTCTACAAAGATAATTGTATCAAATGAAAGTCAAACACATTCAAACAAAGCTTTTTGAACCAAATGAAAGTTAAATGCATTAAAAAGCTAATTGAATCAAATGAAGTCAGACACATTCAAAAAGCTTTTTGAATCAAATGAAAGTCAAATGCTTTTAACAAAGCTAATTGAATCATACATTCAACAAAGCTAATTGAATTAAATGAAAGTCAAATGCATTCTACAAAGATAATTGTATCAAATGAAAGTCAAACACATTCAAACAAAGCTTTTTGAACCAAATGAAAGTTAAATGCATTATAAAAAGCTAATTGAATCAAATGAGAGTCAGACACATTCAAAGAAAGCTTTTTGAATCAAATGAAAGTCAAATGCTTTTAACAAAGCTAATTGAATCAAATAAAACTCAAATGCATTCTACAAAGGTAATTGAACACATCAATCAAAGCTTTTTGAATCAAATGAGTCAAATTCATTCAACAAAGCTAATTGAATCAAATGAAAGTCAAATGCATTATTCAAAGCTAGTTGAATCAAAAGAAAATTTAACACGATCAAACAAAGCTAATTGAATCAAATGAAAGTCAAACACATTCAAACAAAGCTTTTTGACTCAAATGAAAGTCAAATGCATTCAAAAAAGCTAATTGAATCAAATTAAAGTTAAATGAAATCTACAAAAATTGAATCAAATGAAAGACAAACACATCCTAACAAAGCTAATTGAATCAAACGAAAGTCTAATGCATTCTACGAAGCTAATTGAATCAGATGAAAGCAAAACACATTCAAACAAAGCTTTTTTGATACAAATGAAAGTTAAATGCATTCTACAAAGCTAATTGAATCAAATAAAAGTCAAATGCATTCTACAAAGCTAAGTGAATCAAATGAAAGTCAAACACATTCAATCAAAGTTTTTTGAATCAAGTGAAAGTCAAATACATTCAACAAAGCTAATTGAATCAAATGAAAGTCAAATGCATTCTACAAAGCAAATTGAAACAAAAGAAAGTTAAACACGATCAAACAAAGCTAACAGAATCAAATGAAAGTCAAACATATTCAAACAAAGCTTTTGAATCAAATGAAAGTCAAAT
>NW_018742426.1:0-71621 GCF_001683475.1 Chenopodium quinoa | reverse complement strand
TTGAAGAATGCATTGACTTTCATTTGATTCAAAAAGCTTTGTTTGAATGTGTTTGACTTTAATTCTATTCATATAGCTTTGAAGAATGATTTTGACTTTCATTTGATTCATTAAGCTTTGTTTTGAATGTGTTTGACTTTCATTCGATTCAATTAGCTTTTAAGAATGCATTTGACTTTCATTTGATTCAAAAAGGTTTTTTGAATGTGTTTGACTTTCATTTGATTCAATTAGCTTTGAAGAATGCATTTGAATTTCATTTTATTCAAAAAGCTTGTATGAATTTGACTTTCATTAGTTTCAATTATCTTTGAAGAATGCAATTGACTTTCATTTGATTCATTAAGCGTTGTTTGAATGTGTTTGACTTTTATTCGATTCAATTAGCTTTTAAGACTGCATTTGACTTTCATTTGATTCAAAAAGGTTTGTATGAAAGTATTTGACTTTCATTAGTTTCAATTAGCTTTGAAGAATGCATTTGACTTTCATTTGGTTCAAAAAGCTTTGTGTGAATGTGTTTGACTTTCATTTGATTCAATTAGCTTTGAAAAATGCATTTAAATTTCAATTGATTCAAAAAGCTTTGTTTGAATGTGTTTGACTTTCATTCGATTCAATTAGCTCTTAAGATGCAATTGACTTTCATTTGATTCGAAAAGTTTTGTTTGAATGTGTTTGACTTTCATTTGATTCAATTACCTGTGAAGTATGCATTTGACTTTCATTTGATTCAAAAAGCTTTGTTTAAATGTGTTTTGACTTTCATTTGGATCAATTAGCTTTGGAGAATTCATTTGAATTTTATTTGATTCAAAAAGCTTTGTTTGAATGTGTTTGACTTTCATTCTATACAATTAGCTTTGAAGAATGCATTTGACTTTCATTTGATTCAAAAGCTTTGTTTGAATTGTGTTTCACTTTCATTTGGATCAATTAGCTTTGAAGAATGCATTTGACTTTTATTTGATTCATTAAGCTTTGTTTGAATGTGTTTGACTTTCATTCGATTTAATTAGCTTTTAAGAATGCATTTGACTTTCATTTGATTCAAGAAGGTTTGTTTGAATGTGTTTGACTTTCATTTGATTCAATTAGCTTTGAAAAATGCATTTAAATTTCATTTGATTCAAAAGCTTTGTTTGAATGTGTTTGACTTTCATTCGATTCAATTAGCTTTTAAGAATGCATTTGACTTTCATTTGATTCGAAAAGTTTCGTTTGAATGTGTTTGACTTTCATTTGATTTAATTACCTTTGAATTATGCATTGACTTTCATTTGATTCAAAAAGCTTTGTTTGAATGTGTTTGACTTTCATTTGGATCAATTAGCTTTGAAGAATGCATTTGACTTTCATTTGATTCATTAAGCTTTGTTTGAATGTGTTTGACTTTCAATCAATTAGCTTTGAAGAATGCATTTGAATTTCATTTGATTCAAAAAGCTTTGTTTGAATGTGTTTGACTTTCATTTTATTCAATTAGCTTTAAAGAATGCATTTTAATTTCATTTGATTCAAAAGCTTTGTTTGAATGTGTTTGACTTTCATTTGGATCAATTAGCTTTGAAGAATGCATTTGACTTTTATTTGATTCATTAAGCTTTGTGTGAATGTGTTTGACTTTCATTTGATTTAATTAGCTTTTATGAATGCATTTGACTTTCATTTGATTCAAGAAGTTTGTTTGAATGTTTTTGACTTTCATTAGTTTCAATTAGCTTTGAAGAATGCATTTGACTTTCATTTGGTTCAAAAAACTTTGTTTGAATGTGTTTGACTGTCATTTATTCAATTAGCTTTAAAGAATGCATTTTAAATTTATTTGATTCAAAAAGCTTTGTTTGAATGTGTTTGACTTTCGTTATATTCAATTAGCTTTGAATAATGCATTTGACTTTCATTTGATTTAAAAAGCTTTGTTTGAATGTATTTGACTTTTATTTGATCAATTACCTTTTAAGAATGGATTTGACTTTCATTTTTCGAAAAGTTTGTGTGAATGTGTTTGACTTTCATTTGATTCAATTAGCTTTGAAAAATGCATTTAAATTTCAATTGATTCAAAAAGGTTTGTTTGAATGTGTTTGACTTTCATTTGATTCAATTAGCTTTTAAGATTGCAATTGACTTTCATTTGATTCGAAAAGTTTCGTTTGAATGTGTTTGACTTTCATTTGATTCAATTACCTTGAAGTATGCATTTGACTTTCATTTGATTCAAAAAGCTTTGTTTGAACGTGTTTGACTTTCATTTGGATCAATTAGCTTTGAAGAATTCATTTGATTTCATTTGATTCAAAAAGCTTTGTTTGAATGTGTTTGACTTTAATTCTATTCAATGAGCTTTGAAGAATGCATTTGACTTTCATTTGATTCAAAAGCTTTGTTTGAATTGTTTGACTTTCATTTGGATCAATTAGCTTTGAAGAATGCATTTGACTTTTATTTGATTCATTAAGCTTTGTTTGAATGTGTTTGACTTTCATTCGATTTAATTAGCTTTTAAGAATGCATTTGACTTTCATTTGATTCAAGAAGGTTTGTTGAATGTGTTTGACTTTCATTTGATTCAATTAGCTTTGAAAAATGCATTTAAATTTCATTTGATTCAAAAAGCTTTGTTTGAATGTGTTTGACTTTCATTCGATTCAATTAGCTTTTAAGAATGCATTGACTTTCATTTGATTCGAAAAGTTTCGTTTAAATGTGTTTGACTTTCATTTGATTCAATTACCTGTTAAGTATGCATTTGACTTTCATTTGATTCAAAAAGCTTTGTTTGAATGTGTTTTGACTTTCATTTGGATCAATTAGCTTTGAAGAATTCATTTGAATTTCATTTGATTCAAAAAGCTTTGTTTGAATGTGTTTGACTTTCATTCTATTCAATTAGCTTTGAAGAATGCATTTGACTTTCATTTGATTCCAAAAGCTTTGTTTGAATTTGTTTGACTTTCATTTGATCAATTAGCTTTGAAGAATGCATTTGACTTTTATTTGATTCATTAAGCTTTGTTTGAATGTGTTTTGACTTTCATTCGATTTAATTAGCTTTTAAGAATGCATTTGACTTTCATTTGATTCAAGAAGGTTTGTTTGAATGTGTTTGACTTTCATTTGATTCAATTAGCTTTGAAAAATGCATTTAAATTTCATTTGATTCAAAAAAGCTTTGTTTGAATGTGTTTGACTTTCATTCGATTCAATTAGCTTTTAAGAATGCATTTGACTTTCATTTGATTCGAAAAGTTTCGTTTGAATGTGTTTGACTTTCATTTGATTCAATTACCTTTGAATTATGCATTGACTTTCATTTGATTCAAAAAGCTTTGTTTGAATGTGTTTGACTTTCATTTGGATCAATTAGCTTGAAGAATGCATTTTTCATTTGATTCATTAAGCTTTGTTTGAATGTGTTTGACTTTCATTCTATTCAATTAGCTTTGAAGAATGCATTTGACTTTCATTTGATTCAAAAAGCTTTGTTTGAATGTGTTTGACTTTCATTTTATTCAATTAGCTTTAAAGAATGCATTTTAATTTCATTTGATTCAAAAAGCTTTGTTTGAATGTGTTTGACTTTCATTTGGATCAATTAGCTTTGAAGAATGCATTTGACTTTTATTTGATTCATTAAGCTTTGTGTGAATGTGTTTGACTTTCATTTGATTTAATTAGCTTTTAGAATGCATTTGACTTTCATTTGATTCAAGAAGGTTTGTTTGAATGTTTTTGACTTTCATTAGTTTCAATTAGCTTTGAAGAATGCATTTGACTTTCATTTGGTTCAAAAACTTTGTTTGAATGTGTTTGACTGTCATTTTATTCAATTAGCTATAAAGAATGCATTTTAATTTTATTTGATTCAAAAAGCTTTGTTTGAATGTGTTTGACTTTCATTATATTCAATTAGCTTTGAATAATGCATTTGACTTTCATTTGATTTAAAAAGCTTTGTTTGAATGTTTTGACTTTCATTTGGATCAATTACCTTTTAAGAATGCATTTGACTTTCATTTTTCAAAAGCTTTGTGTGAATGTGTTTGACTTTCATTTGATTCAATTAGCTTTGAAAAATGCATTTAAATTTCAATTGATTCAAAAAGTTTGTTTGAATGTGTTTGACTTTCATTTGATTCAATTAGCTTTTAAGAATGCAATTGTTCTGAATTTGATTCAATTAAGTATGCATTTGACTTTCATTTGATTCAAAAAGCTTTGTTTGAATGTGTTTGACTTTCATTTGGATCAATTAGCTTTGAAGAATTCATTTGAATTTCATTTGATTTAAAAAGCTTTGTTTGAATGTGTTTGACTTTAATTCTATTCAATTAGCTTTGAAGAATGCATTTGACTTTCATTTGATTCAAAAAGCTTTGTTTGAATGTGTTTGACTTTCATTTGGATCAATTAGCTTTGAAGAATTCATTTGAATTTCATTTGATTCAAAAAGCTTTGTTTGAATGTGTTTGACTTTCATTCGATTCAATTAGCTTTGAAGAATGCATTTGACTTTCATTTGATTCAAGAAGGTTTGTTTGAATGTGTTTGACTTTCATTTGATTCAATTAGCTTTGAAAAATGCATTTAAATTTCATTTGATTCAAAAAGCTTTGTTTGAATGTGTTTGACTTTCATTCGATTCAATTAGCTTTTAAGAATGCATTTGACTTTCATTTGATTCGAAAAGTTTCGTTTGAATGTGTTTGACTTTCATTTGATTCAATTACCTTTGAAATGCATTGACTTTCATTTGATTCAAAAAGCTTTGTTTGAATGTGTTTGACTTTCATTTGGATCAATTAGCTTTGAAGAATGCATTTAACTTTCATTTGATTCAAAGCTTTGTTTGAATGTGTTTGACTTTCATTCTATTCAATTAGCTTTGAAGAATGCATTTGACTTTCATTTGATTCAAAAGCTTTGTTTTGAATTTGTTTGACTTTCATTTGATAATTAGCTTTGAAGAATGCATTTGACTTTTATTTGATTCATTAAGCTTTGTTTGAATGTGTTTGACTTTCATTTCGATTTAATTAGCTTTTAAGAATGCATTTGACTTTTATTTGATTCAAGAAGGTTTGTTTGAATGTGTTTGACTTTCATTTGATTCAATTAGCTTTGAAAAATGCATTTAAATTCATTTGATTCAAAAAGCTTTGTTTGAATGTGTTTGACTTTCATTCGATTCAATTAGCTTTTAAGAATGCATTTTACTTTCATTTGATTCGAAAAGTTTCGTTTGAATGTGTTTGACTTTCATTTGATTCAATTACCTTTGAATTATGCATTGACTTTCATTTGATTCAAAAAGCTTTGTTTGAATGTGTTTGACTTTCATTTGGATCAATTAGCTTGAAGAATGCATTTAACTTTTCATTTGATTCATTAAGCTTTGTTTTGAATGTGTTTGACTTTCATTCTATTCAATTAGCTTTGAAGAATGCATTTGACTTTCATTTGATTCAAAAAGCTTTGTTTGAATGTGTTTGATTTTCATTTTATTCAATTAGCTTTAAAGAATGCATTTTAATTTCATTTTATTCAAAAAGCTTTGTTTGAATGTGTTTGACTTTCATTTGGATCAATTAGCTTTAAAGAATGCATTTGACTTTTTATTTGATTCATTAAGCTTTGTGTGAATGTGTTTGACTTTCATTTGATTTAATTAGCTTTTATGAATGCATTTGACTTTCATTTGATTCAAGAAGGTTTGTTTGAATGTTTTTTACTTTCATTAGTTTCAATTAGCTTTGAAGAATGCATTTGACTTTCATTTGGTTCAAAAAACTTTGTTTGAATGTGTTTGACTGTCATTTTATTCAATTAGCTATAAAGAATGCATTTTAATTTTATTTGACTCAAAAAGCTTTGTTTGAATGTGTTTGACTTTCATTATATTCAATTAGCTTTGAATAATGCATTTGACTTTCATTTGATTTAAAAAGCTTTGTTGAATGTATTTTGACTTTCATTTGGATCAATTACCTTTTAAGAATGCATTTGACTTTCATTTAGTTCGAAAAGCTTTGTGTGAATGTGTTTGACTTTCATTTGATTCAATTAGCTTTGAAAAATGCATTTAAATTTCAATTGATTCAAAAAGTTTGTTTGAATGTGTTTGACTTTCATTTGATTCAATTAGCTTTAAGAATGCAATTGACTTTCATTTTATTCGAAAAGTTTTGTTTGAATGTGTTTGACTTTCATTTGATTCAATTACCTGTGAAGTATGCATTTGACTTTCATTTGATTCAAAAAGCTTTGTTTGAATGTGTTTGACTTTCATTTGGATCAATTAGCTTTGAAGAATTCATTTGAATTTCATTTGATTTAAAAAGCTTTGTTTGAATGTGTTTGGCTTTAATTCTATTCAATTAGCTTTGAAGAATGCATTTGACTTTCATTTGATTCCAAAAGCTTTGTTTGAATGTGTTTGACTTTCATTTGGATCAATTAGCTTTGAAGAATTCATTTGAATTTCATTTGATTTAAAAAGCTTTGTTTGAATGTGTTTGGCTTTAATTCTATTCAATTAGCTTTGAAGAATGCATTTGACTTTCATTTGATTCAAGAAGGTTGTTTGAATGTGTTTGACTTTCATTTGATTCAATTAGCTTTGAAAAATGCATTTAAATTTCATTTGATTCAAAAAGCTTTGTTTGAATGTGTTTGACTTTCATTCGATTCAACTAGCTTTAAGAATGCATTTGACTTTCATTTGATTCGAAAAGTTTCGTTTGAATGTGTTTGACTTTCATTTGATTCAATTACCTTTGAATTATGCATTGACTTTCATTTGATTCAAAAAGCTTTGTTTGAATGTGTTTGACTTTCATTTGGATCAATTAGCTTGAAGAATGCATTTAACTTTCATTTGATTCATTAAGCTTTGTTTGAATGTGTTTGACTTTCATTCTATTCAATTAGCTTTGAAGAATGCATTTGACTTTCATTTGATTCCAAAAGCTTTGTTTGAATTTGTTTGACTTTCATTTGGATAAATTAGCTTTGAAGAATGCATTTGACTTTTATTTGATTCATTAAGCTTTGTTTGAATGTGTTTGACTTTCATTCGATTTAATTAGCTTTTAAGATGCATTTGACTTTTATTTGATTCAAGAAGGTTTGTTTGAATGTGTTTGACTTTCATTTGATTCAATTAGCTTTGAAAAATGCATTTAAATTTCATTTGATTCAAAAAGCTTTGTTTGAATGTGTTTGACTTTCATTCGATTCAATTAGCTTTTAAGAATGCATTTTACTTTCATTTGATTCGAAAAGTTTCGTTTGAATGTGTTGACTTTCATTTGATTCAATTACCTTTGAATTATGCATTGACTTTCATTTGATTCAAAAAGCTTTGTTTGAATGTGTTTGACTTTCATTTGGATCAATTAGCTTGAAGAATGCATTTAACTTTCATTTGATTCATTAAGCTTTGTTTGAATGTGTTTGACTTTCATTCTATTCAATTAGCTTTGAAGAATGCATTTGACTTTCATTTGATTCAAAAAGCTTTGTTTGAATGTGTTTGATTTTCATTTTATTCAATTAGCTTTAAAGAATGCATTTTAATTTCATTTTATTCAAAAAGCTTTGTTTGAATGTGTTTGACTTTCATTTGGATCAATTAGCTTTAAAGAATGCATTTGACTTTTATTTGATTCATTAAGCTTTGTGTGAATGTGTTTGACTTTCATTTGATTTAATTAGCTTTTATGAATGCATTTGACTTTCATTTGATTCAAGAAGGTTTGTTTGAATGTTTTTTACTTTCATTAGTTTCAATTAGCTTTGAAGAATGCATTTGACTTTCATTTGGTTCAAAAAACTTTGTTTGAATGTGTTTGACTGTCATTTTATTCAATTAGCTATAAAGAATGCATTTTAATTTTATTTGACTCAAAAAGCTTTGTTTGAATGTGTTTGACTTTCATTATATTCAATTAGCTTTGAATAATGCATTTGACTTTCATTTGATTTAAAAAGCTTTGTTTGAATGTATTTGACTTTCATTTGGATCAATTACCTTTTAAGAATGCATTTGACTTTCATTTAGTTCGAAAAGCTTTGTGTGAATGTGTTTGACTTTCATTTGATTCAATTAGCTTTGAAAAATGCATTTAAATTTCAATTGATTCAAAAAGGTTTGTTTGAATGTGTTTGACTTTCATTTGATTCAATTAGCTTTTAAGAATGCAATTGACTTTCATTTTATTCGAAAAGTTTTGTTTGAATGTGTTTGACTTTCATTTGATTCAATTACCTGTGAAGTATGCATTTGACTTTCATTTGATTCAAAAAGCTTTGTTTGAATGTGTTTGACTTTCATTTGGATCAATTAGCTTTGAAGAATTCATTTGAATTTCATTTGATTTAAAAAGCTTTGTTTGAATGTGTTTGGCTTTAATTCTATTCAATTAGCTTTGAAGAATGCATTTGACTTTCATTTGATTCCAAAAGCTTTGTTTGAATGTGTTTGACTTTCATTTGGATCAATTAGCTTTGAAGAATTCATTTGAATTTCATTTGATTTAAAAAGCTTTGTTTGAATGTGTTTGGCTTTAATTCTATTCAATTAGCTTTGAAGAATGCATTTGACTTTCATTTGATTCAAGAAGGTTTGTTTGAATGTGTTTGACTTTCATTTGATTCAATTAGCTTTGAAAAATGCATTTAAATTTCATTTGATTCAAAAAGCTTTGTTTGAATGTGTTTGACTTTCATTCGATTCAACTAGCTTTTAAGAATGCATTTGACTTTCATTTGATTCGAAAAGTTTCGTTTGAATGTGTTTGACTTTCATTTGATTCAATTACCTTTGAATTATGCATTGACTTTCATTTGATTCAAAAAGCTTTGTTTGAATGTGTTTGACTTTCATTTGGATCAATTAGCTTGAAGAATGCATTTAACTTTCATTTGATTCATTAAGCTTTGTTTGAATGTGTTTGACTTTCATTCTATTCAATTAGCTTTGAAGAATGCATTTGACTTTCATTTGATTCAAAAAGCTTTGTTTGAATGTGTTTGACTTTCATTTTATTCAATTAGCTTTAAAGAATGCATTTTAATTTCATTTGATTCAAAAAGCTTTGTTTGAATGTGTTTGTCTTTCATTTGGATCAATTAGCTTTGAAGAATGCATTTGACTTTTATTTGATTCATTAAGCTTTGTGTGAATGTGTTTGACTTTCATTTGATTTAATTAGCTTTTCAGAATGCATTTGATTTTCATTTGATTCAAGAAGGTTTGTTTGAATGTTTTTGACTTTCATTAGTTTCAATTAGCTTTGAAGAATGCATTTGACTTTCATTTGGTTCAAAAAACTTTGTTTGAATGTGTTTGACTGTCATTTTATTCAATTAGCTATAAAGAATGCATTTTAATTTCATTTGATTCAAAAAGCTTTGTTTGAATGTGTTTGACTTTCATTATATTCAATTAGCTTTGAATAATGCATTTGACTTTCATTTGATTTAAAAAGCTTTGTTTGAATGTATTTGACTTTCATTTGGATCAATTAGCTTTGAAGAATGCATTGACTTTCATTTGATTCAAAAAGCTTTGTTTGAATGTGTTTGACTTTCATTTGTTTCAATTAGCTTTGAAGAATGCATTTGACTTTCATTTGATTAGAAAAGTTTTGTTTGAATGTGATTAACTCTCATTTGATTAAATTAGGTTTGAAGAATGCATTTTACTTTCATTTGGCTCAAAAAGCTTTGTTTGAATGTGTTTGATTTTCATTCGATCTAATTAGCTTTTAAGAATGCATTTGACTTTCATTTATTTAAAAAAGGTTTGTTTGAATGTGTTTGACTTTCATTTGGATCAATTACCTTTTAAGAATGCATTTAACTTTCATTTGATTCAAAAAGCTTTGTTTGAATGTGTTTGACTTTCATTCGATTTAATTAGCTTTTAAGAATGCATTTGACTTTCATTTGATTCAAGAAGGTTTGTTTGAATGTGTTTGACTTTCATTTGATTCAATTAGCTTTGAAAAATGCATTTAAATTTCATTTGATTCAAAAAGCTTTGTTTGAATGTGATTGACTTTCATTCGATTCAATTAGCTTTTAAGAATGCATTTGACTTTCATTTGATTCGAAAAGTTTCGTTTAAATGTGTTTGACTTTCATTTGATTCAATTACCTGTGAAGTATGCATTTGACTTTCATTTGATTCAAAAAGCTTTGTTTGAATGTGTTTGACTTTCATTTGGATCAATTAGCTTTGAAGAATTCATTTGAATTTCATTTGATTCAAAAAGCTTTGTTTGAATGTGTTTGACTTTCATTCTATTCAATTAGCTTTGAAGAATGCATTTGACTTTCATTTGATTCCAAAAGCTTTGTATGAATTTGTTTGACTTTCATTTGGATAAATTAGCTTTGAAGAATGCATTTGACTTTTATTTGATTAATTAAGCTTTGTTTGAATGTGTTTGACTTTCATTCGATTTAATTAGCTTTTAAGAATGCATTTGACTTTCATTTGATTCAAGAAGGTTTGTTAGAATGTTTTTGACTTTCATTTGATTAAATTAGCTTTGAAAAATGCATTTAAATTTCATTTGATTCAAAAAGCTTTGTTTGAATGTGTTTGACTTTCATTCGATTCAATTAGCTTTTAAAGAATGCATTTGACTTTCATTTGATTCGAAAAGTTTCGTTTAAATGTGTTTGACTTTCATTTGATTCAATTACCTGTAAAGTATGCATTTGACTTTCATTTGATTCAAAAAGCTTTGTTTGAATGTGTTTGACTTTCATTTGGATCAATTAGCTTTGAAGAATTCATTTGAATTTCATTTGATTCAAAAAGCTTTGTGTGAATGTGTTTGACTTTCATTCGATTCAATTAGCTTTGAAAAATGCATTTAAATTTCAATTCATTCAAAAAGCTTTGTTTGAAGGTGTTTGACTTTCATTAGTTTCAATTAGCTTTGAAGAATGCATTTGACTTTCATTTGGTTCAAAAAACTTTGTTTGAATGTGTTTGACTTTCACTTTATTCAATTAGCTTTAAAGAATGCATTTTAATTTCATTTGATTCAAAAAGCTTTGTTTGAATGTGTTTGACTTTCATTCGATTCAATTAGCTTTTAAGAATGTATTTGACTTTCATTTGATTCGAAAAGTTTCGTTTGAATGTGTTTGACTTTCATTTGATTCAATTACCTTTGAATTATGCATTGACTTTCATTTGATTCAAAAAGCTTTGTTTGAATGTGTTTGACTTTCATTTGGATCAATTAGCTTGAAGAATGCATTTAACTTTCATTTGATTCATTAAGCTTTGTTTGAATGTGTTTGACTTTCATTCTATTCAATTAGCTTTGAAGAATGCATTTGACTTTCATTTGATTCAAAAAGCTTTGTTTGAATGTGTTTGATTTTCATTTTATTCAATTAGCTTTAAAGAATGCATTTTAATTTCATTTTATTCAAAAAGCTTTGTTTGAATGTGTTTGACTTTCATTTGGATCAATTAGCTTTAAAGAATGCATTTGACTTTTATTTGATTCATTAAGCTTTGTGTGAATGTGTTTGACTTTCATTTGATTTAATTAGCTTTTATGAATGCATTTGACTTTCATTTGATTCAAGAAGGTTTGTTTGAATGTTTTTTACTTTCATTAGTTTCAATTAGCTTTGAAGAATGCATTTGACTTTCATTTGGTTCAAAAAACTTTGTTTGAATGTGTTTGACTGTCATTTTATTCAATTAGCTATAAAGAATGCATTTTAATTTTATTTGACTCAAAAAGCTTTGTTTGAATGTGTTTGACTTTCATTATATTCAATTAGCTTTGAATAATGCATTTGACTTTCATTTGATTTAAAAAGCTTTGTTTGAATGTATTTGACTTTCATTTGGATCAATTACCTTTTAAGAATGCATTTGACTTTCATTTGGTTCGAAAAGCTTTGTGTGAATGTGTTTGACTTTCATTTGATTCAATTAGCTTTGAAAAATGCATTTAAATTTCAATTGATTCAAAAAGGTTTGTTTGAATGTGTGTGACTTTCATTTGATTCAATTAGCTTTTAAGAATGCAATTGACTTTCATTTGATTCGAAAACTTTTGTTTGAATGTGTTTGACTTTCATTTGATTCAATTACCTGTGAAGTATGCATTTGACTTTCATTTGATTCAAAAAGCTTTGTTTGAATGTGTTTGACTTCCATTTGGATCAATTAGCTTTGAAGAATTCATTTGAATTTCATTTGATTCAAAAAGCTTTGTTTGAATGTGTTTGGCTTTAATTCTATTCAATTAGCTTTGAAGAATGCATTTGACTTTCATTTGATTCCAAAAGCTTTGTTTGAATTTGTTTGACTTTCATTTGGATAAATTAGCTTTGAAGAATGCATTTGACTTTTATTTGATTCATTAAGCTTTGTTTGAATGTGTTTGACTTTCATTCGATTTAATTAGCTTTTAAGAATGCATTTGACTTTCATTTGATTCAAGAAGGTTTGTTTGAATGTGTTTGACTTTCATTTGATTCAATTAGCTTTGAAAAATGCATTTAAATTTCATTTGATTCAAAAAGCTTTGTTTGAATGTGTTTGACTTTCATTCGATTCAACTAGCTTTTAAGAATGCATTTGACTTTCATTTGATTCGAAAAGTTTCGTTTGAATGTGTTTGACTTTCATTTGATTCAATTACCTTTGAATTATGCATTGACTTTCATTTAATTCAAAAAGCTTTGTTTGAATGTGTTTGACTTTCATTTGGATCAATTAGCTTGAAGAATGCATTTAACTTTCATTTGATTCATTAAGCTTTGTTTGAATGTGTTTGACTTTCATTCTATTCAATTAGCTTTGAAGAATGCATTTGACTTTCATTTGATTCAAAAAGCTTTGTTTGAATGTGTTTGACTTTCATTATATTCAATTAGCTTTAAAGAATGCATTTTAATTTCATTTGATTCAAAAAGCTTTGTTTGAATGTGTTTGACTTTCATTTGGATCAATTAGCTTTGAAGAATGCATTTGACTTTTATTTGATTCATTAAGCTTTGTGTGAATGTGTTTGACTTTCATTTGATTTAATTAGCTTTTCAGAATGCATTTGATTTTCATTTGATTCAAGAAGGTTTGTTTGAATGTTTTTGACTTTCATTAGTTCAATTAGCTTTGAAGAATGCATTTGACTTTCATTTGGTTCAAAAAACTTTGTTTGAATGTGTTTGACTGTCATTTTATTCAATTAGCTATAAAGAATGCATTTTAATTTCATTTGATTCAAAAAGCTTTGTTTGAATGTGTTTGACTTTCATTATATTCAATTAGCTTTGAATAATGCATTTGACTTTCATTTGATTTAAAAAGCTTTGTTTGAATGTATTTGACTTTCATTTGGATGAATTAGCTTTGAAGAATGCATTGACTTTCATTTGATTCAAAAAGCTTTGTTTGAATGTGTTTGACTTTTATTTGTTTCAATTAGCTTTGAAGAATGCATTTGACTTTCATTTGATTAGAAAAGTTTTGTTTGAATGTGATTAACTCTCATTTGATTAAATTAGGTTTGAAGAATGCATTTTACTTTCATTTGGCTCAAAAAGCTTTGTTTGAATGTGTTTGATTTTCATTCGATCTAATTAGCTTTTAAGAATGCATTTGACTTTCATTTATTTAAAAAAGGTTTGTTTGAATGTGTTTGACTTTCATTTGGATCAATTACCTTTTAAGAATGCATTTAACTTTCATTTGATTCAAAAAGCTTTGTTTGAATGTGTTTGACTTTCATTTGTTTCAATTAGCTTTGAAGAATGCATTTGAATTTCATTTGATTAGAAAAGTTTTGTTTGAATGTGATTGACTTTCATTTGATTAAATTAGGTTTGAAGAATGCATTTTACTTTCATTTGACTCAAAAAGCTTTGTTTGAATGTGTTTGACTTTCATTCGATTTAATTAGCTTTTAAGAATGCATTTGACTTTCATTTGATTCAAGAAGGTTTGTTTGAATGTGTTTGACTTTCATTTGATTCAATTAGCTTTGAAAAATGCATTTAAATTTCATTTGATTCAAAAAGCTTTGTTTGAATGTGTTTGACTTTCATTCGATTCATTTAGCTTTTAAGAATGCATTTGACTTTCATTTGATTCGAAAAGTTTCGTTTAAATGTGTTTGACTTTCATTTGATTCAATTACTTGTGAAGTATGCATTTGACTTTCATTTGATTCAAAAAGCTTTGTTTAAATGTGTTTTACTTTCATTTGGATCAATTAGCTTTGAAGAATTCATTTGAATTTCATTTGATTCAAAAAGCTTTGTTTGAATGTGTTAGACTTTAATTCTATTCAATTAGCTTTGAAGAATGCATTTGACTTTCATTTGATTCCAAAAGCTTTGTTTGAATTTAATTGACTTTCATTTGGATAAATTAGCTTTGAAGAATGCATTTGACTTTTATTTGATTCATTAAGCTTTGTTTGAATGTGTTTGACTTTCATTTGATTTAATTAGCTTTTAAGAATGCATTTGACTTTCATTTGATTCAAGAAGGTTTGTTTGAATGTGTTTGACTTTCATTTGATTAAATTAGCTTTGAAAAATGCATTTAAATTTCTTTTGATTCAAAAAGCTTTGTTTGAATGTGTTTGACTTTCATTCGATTCAATTAGCTTTTAAGAATGCATTTGACTTTCATTTGATTCGAAAAGTTTCGTTTAAATGTGTTTGACTTTCATTTGATTCAATTACCTTTGAATTATGCATTGACTTTCATTTGATTCAAAAAGCTTTGTTTGAATGTGTTTGACTTTCATTTGGATCAATTAGCTTGAAGAATGCATTTAACTTTCATTTGGTTCAAAAAGCTTTGTTTGAATGTGTTTGACTTTAATTCTACTCAATTAGCTTTGAAGAATGCATTTGACTTTCATTTGATTCCAAAAGCTTTGTTTGAATTTGTTTGACTTTCATTTGGATCAATTAGCTTTGAAGAATGCATTTGACTTTTATTTGATTCATTAAGCTTTGTTTGAATGTGTTTGACTTTCATTCGATTTAATTAGCTTTTAAGAATGCATTTGACTTTCATTTGATTCAAGAAGGTTTGTTTGAATGTGTTTGACTTTCATTTGATTCATTTAGCTTTGAAAAATGCATTTAAATTTCATTTGATTCAAAAAGCTTTGTTTGAATGTGTTTGACTTTCATTCGATTCAATTAGCTTTTAAGAATGCATTTGACTTTCATTTGATTCGAAAAGTTTCGTTTAAATGTGTTTGACTTTCATTTGATTCAATTACCTGTTAAGTATGCATTTGACTTTCATTTGATTCAAAAAGCTTTGTTTGAATGTGTTTGACTTTCATTTGGATCAATTAGCTTTGAAGAATTCATTTGAATTTCATTTGATTCAAAAAGCTTTGTTTGAATGTGTTTGACTTTCATTCTATTCAATTAGCTTTGAAGAATGCATTTGACTTTCATTTGATTCCAAAAGCTTTGTTTGAATTTGTTTGACTTTCATTTAGATCAATTAGCTTTGAAGAATGCATTTGACTTTTATTTGATTCATTAAGCTTTGTTTGAATGTGTTTGACTTTCATTCGATTTAATTAGCTTTTAAGAATGCATTTGACTTTTATTTGATTCAAGAAGGTTTGTTTGAATGTGTTTGACTTACATTTGATTCAATTAGCTTTGAAAAATGCATTTAAATTTCATTTGATTCAAAAAGCTTTGTTTGAATGTGTTTGACTTTCATTCGATTCAACTAGCTTTTAAGAATGCATTTGACTTTCATTTGATTCGAAAAGTTTCGTTTGAATGTGTTTGACTTTCATTTGATTCAATTACCTTTGAATTATGCATTGACTTTCATTTGATTCAAAAAGCTTTGTTTGAATGTGTTTGACTTTCATTTGGATCAATTAGCTTGAAGAATGCATTTAACTTTCATTTGATTCATTAAGCTTTGTTTGAATGTGTTTGACTTTCATTCTATTCAATTAGCTTTGAAGAATGCATTTGACTTTCATTTGATTCAAAAAGCTTTGTTTGAATGTGTTTGACTTTCATTTTATTCAATTAGCTTAAAAGAATGCATTTTAATTTCATTTGATTCAAAAAGCTTTGTTTGAATGTGTTTGACTTTCATTTGGATCAATTAGCTTTGAAGAATGCATTTGACTTTTATTTGATTCATTAAGCTTTGTGTGAATGTGTTTGACTTTCATTTGATTTAATTAGCTTTTCAGAATGCATTTGATTTTCATTTGATTCAAGAAGGTTTGTTTGAATGTTTTTGACTTTCATTAGTTTCAATTAGCTTTGAAGAATGCATTTGACTTTCATTTGGTTCAAAAAACTTTGTTTGAATGTGTTTGACTGTCATTTTATTCAATTAGCTATAAAGAATGCATTTTAATTTCATTTGATTCAAAAAGCTTTGTTTGAATGTGTTTGACTTTCATTATATTCAATTAGCTTTGAATAATGCATTTGACTTTCATTTGATTTAAAAAGCTTTGTTTGAATGTATTTGACTTTCATTTGGATCAATTAGCTTTGAAGAATGCATTGACTTTCATTTGATTCAAAAAGCTTTGTTTGAATGTGTTTGACTTTCATTTGTTTCAATTAGCTTTGAAGAATGCATTTGACTTTCATTTGATTAGAAAAGTTTTGTTTGAATGTGATTAACTCTCATTTGATTAAATTAGGTTTGAAGAATGCATTTTACTTTCATTTGGCTCAAAAAGCTTTGTTTGAATGTGTTTGATTTTCATTCGATCTAATTAGGTTTTAAGAATGCATTTGACTTTCATTTATTTAAAAAAGGTTTGTTTGAATGTGTTTGACTTTCATTTGGATCAATTACCTTTTAAGAATGCATTTAACTTTCATTTGATTCAAAAAGCTTTGTTTGAATGTGTTTGACTTTCATTTGTTTCAATTAGCTTTGAAGAATGCATTTGAATTTCATTTGATTAGAAAAGTTTTGTTTGAATGTGATTGACTTTCATTTGATTAAATTAGGTTTGAAGAATGCATTTTACTTTCATTTGACTCAAAAAGCTTTGTTTGAATGTGTTTGATTTTCATTCGATCTAATTAGCTTTTAAGAATGCATTTGACTTTCATTTGATTCAAGAAGGTTTGTTTGAATGTGTTTGACTTTCATTTGATTCAATTAGCTTTGAAAAATGCATTTAAATTTCATTTGATTCAAAAAGCTTTGTTTGAATGTGTTTGACTTCCATTCGATTCAATTAGCTTTTAAGAATGCATTTGACTTTCATTTGATTCGAAAAGTTTCGTTTGAATGTGTTTGACTTTCATTTGATTTAATTACCTTTGAATTATGCATTGACTTTCATTTGATTCAAAAAGCTTTGTTTGAATGTGTTTGACTTTCATTTGGATCAATTAGCTTTGAAGAATGCATTTGACTTTCATTTGATTCATTAAGCTTTGTTTGAATGTGTTTGACTTTCATTCTATTCAATTAGCTTTTAAGAATGCATTTGACTTTCATTTGATTCAAAAAGCTTTGTTTGAATGTGTTTGACTTTCATTTTATTCAATTAGCTTTAAAGAATGCATTTTAATTTCATTTGATTCAAAAAGCTTTGTTTGAATGTGTTTGACTTTCATTTGGATCAATTAGCTTTGAAGAATGCATTTGACTTTTATTTGATTCATTAAGCTTTGTGTGAATGTGTTTGACTTTCATTTGATTTAATTAGCTTTTATGAATGCATTTGACTTTCATTTGATTCAAGAAGGTTTGTTTGAATGTTTTTGACTTTCTTTAGTTTCAATTAGCTTTGAAGAATGCATTTGACTTTCATTTGGTTCAAAAAACTTTGTTTGAATGTGTTTGACTGTCATTTTATTCAATTAGCTATAAAGAATGCATTTTAATTTTATTTGATTCAAAAAGCTTTGTTTGAATGTGTTTGACTTTCATTATATTCAATTAGCTTTTAAGAATGCATTTGACTTTCATTTGATTCGAAAAGTTTCTTTTGAATGTGTTTGACTTTCATTTGATTCAATTACCTTTGAAGTATGCATTTGACTTTCATTTGATTCAAAAAGCTTTGTTTGAATGTGTTTGACTTTCATTTGGATCAATTAGCTTTGAAGAATGCATTTGACTTTCATTTGATTCAAAAAGCTTTGTTTGAATGTGTTTGACTTTCATTTGTTTCAATTAGCTTTTGATGTGTAAACAAGATGAGAAACCTTGTTACAAAAATGATAAGTTAAAAGATTCAAAGGATTTTAAGATTCAATTATCAAGTGATCAGTTTAGTTAGGGGAACTCTCACCCTAAGCTAAGGATATAGCAAAGAGGAACTCTCACTCGTTTGCTTGGGATAGTCTAGATGAGGGAACTCTCACCAAATCATAAACTATAAGTCCTAATCTTGGGAACTCTCACCAAAACTAACACTCTTCAAATTCGGATACTCAAATTTGGAAAACAAAGTGAACTAAACTCAAGTCACTTCAATTAACAAAACACACGTTTTAGGCAAATAATCTTGGATGATTTTCATTCATTCAAAGTATGCTATTTATAGCACTAATACAACCTTTTCACTTGCCTACTTTAATTAACAAAAAGAAATAACCAAAAGGAAATTAACTAAGGGAAAGAGTGGTTAATACACGTCCCACTTAACCCCATTACAAAACATAATTAAACTTACTAAAAGACCTAAAGACTAGGCTTGAAACAAGGGAAAATGATCAGCCAAAATAGCATCCAAAGAGCATCTTCAACACACGCCCAAAACAGCCATTCTCCAAGCTTTTGTAACTCCCATTTCAAAGCCTTGATTCACGCCTCTTTATTCTTCATAACCCCCAAATAATGAGGTGCAATGTTCAGCCAACAAACTCCATAATTTACGCCCAACAAGTGCCACGAATCACTCCTCTTCAATCAGTCCAAGTAACCTACAAACGGCTAGCATGAAACACGCCCAAACTGCCTCCAATTCAGCTTGTAACCGACGCCTTTAAACATGTATTTGGAGCTTGGAAAACCGTCACTTGCTAGATACCTTCTACAAGGTTAATTACACTAAGTGAAGTGCAACCCCTTGTAAAAACATTCGAACCAAAACCGTGCAACGGATTAAGAAATGTTTTGGACAGAAATAAGGCCTTTGCATTGTCTTGAATTTGGACCTCACCATGACCACTTGGAGCATTACAATCATTAGAACTTTGACCATATTGGTCATCCTCCTCTTCTTCAAAAGGAATTGTCCTCAATTCGTCATCATCAAAGTATGGAGCAAGGTCCCCAACGTTGAATGTGCTTGAGACACCAAATTGGCCCCCCAAATCAACCTTGTATGCATTGTCATTGATCTTTCCCACGATTTCAAATGGTCCTTCGGCTCTTGGCATAAGCTTGTTCTTTCTTTTGCTAGGAAACCTCTCTTTTCTCATGTAAATCCACACTAAGTCACCAACTTCAAATTGCTTCACGTTTTTCACCCTCTTGTTGGCTTGTTTCGTGTAGACCTCATTTGCTTTCTCAATGTTCTTCCGTACTTCCTTGTGGACCTTTAACATGAACTCGGCTTGCTCCTTAGCTCCACCATGAACGAACTTGTCTTGTGGCAAAGCTATGAGATCAATAGGAACATAAGGATTTACACCATATACCACTTCAAAAGGAGAGTACTTTGTAGTAGCACTAGGAGTCCGATTGTAAGCAAACTCGGCATGAGCTAGCTTGACATCCCAATCCTTAGCACTCTTACTAACCAAGGTCCTAAGCAACGAACCCAGAATTCTATTCACCACTTCAGTTTGCCCATCGGTTTGTGGATGGTGTGAAGTAGAAAACAGCAGCTTTGTTCCCATTAGGCGCCATATTGATTTCCAAAAATGACTAAGAAATTTTGTATCACGATCGGACACAATGGTGCGTGGCACCCCATGAAAACGAACCACTTCTTCAAAGTATAACTTAGCCACTTTCATAGCATCTTCGGTTTTGTGACAAGGAATGAAATGAGCCATTTTCGAAAACCGATCAACAACCACCATGATTGAGTCTTTACCCCTTTGAGTTCTAGGTAAAGCCACAATGAAATCCATGCTCACATCCTCCCAAGGTCTTTCCGGAACTGGCAAAGGCTTGTAGAGACCTTTGTGAAACACCATCTTGGCCCTTTGACAAGTAGAACAACGACTAACCACATGATGAACCGTGGCTAACATTTTCGGCCAATAAAAGTGAGCTTGAAGAAGCTCCATTGTTTTTTGAATTCCCACGTGACCAGCTAGACCTCCTCCATGAGCCTCATGAATCAACAAGCTTCTAATTGGACATTTAGGAATGCATAACCGATTTCCCTTAAAAAGAAAGCCATCATGTAAGGAAAATAAGTCATATACTCCATGGACACATTTCTGTATTATTCCATTGAAATCGCCATCCTCCTTGTAGTATGCTTTGATCAAATCAAACCCAAGAACCTTTGCTTCGACAACTCCAAGCAAATTATGTCTCCTAGATAAGGCATCCGCAACAACATTAGCCTTTCCACTCTTGTATTTAGAGGAAAAGTTAAAGGTTTGCAAGAATTCAACCCATTTAGCATGTCTTGAATTCAACTTCTTTTGACCATGGATGAACCTTAAAGATTCATGGTCCGAATGTAATATGAACGGTTGTGGTCTCAAGTAGTGTGACCAATGATCTAGAGCTCGTACCATAGCATAGAACTCTTTATCATAGGTGGAATAATTCAACTTGCCTTGACTCAATTTTTCACTGAAATAAGCAATTGGACGCCCTTCTTGAATCAAAACTGCTCCAATCCCCTTCCCACTTGCGTCACACTCAACTTCAAATGGTTTGGAAAAATCAGGGAGTGCAAGAATAGGAGTGTTGCACATTTTCTCCTTGACTTCCTCAAAGGCCTTTTGAGCTTGTGTAGTCCATTCAAACGTCCCCTTTTTAGTACACTCAGTTATAGGAGCCATGAGTGTGCTAAAATTCTTGATAAATCTTCTATAGAAAGAAGCTAGACCATGGAAAGAACGGACCTCCGTGAGTGTTTTCGGACTAGGCCATGATTGAATTGCTTCAACCTTGCAAGGATCCACCTTCACGCCATTACCTGAAACTATGTAACCAAGAAAAGTGACCTCATATAACATAAAATCACATTTTTCAAGTTTCCCATACAATTTTTGCGTTCTTAAAACAGAAAAAACTTGAAACAAATGTTCTAAATGCTCATCCTTATTTTTAGAGTAAATAAGGATATCATCAAGGTACACCACCACGAATTTGCCAAGGAATGGCCTCAACACCTCGTTCATTAATCTCATGAACGTGCTAGGTGCATTGGTCAATCCAAATGGCATTACAAGCCATTCATACAACCCATGCTTTGTCTTGAATGCAGTCTTCCATTCATCACCTTCCCTCATACGAATTTGATGGTAACCACTTCTCAAATCAACTTTTGAAAATACATTTGAACCACTCAATTCGTCCAACATATCATCTAGTCTTGGAATTGGGAACCTGTACTTGATAGTAATATTGTTAACAGCTCTACTATCAATGCACATACGCCAAGTACCATCCTTTTTAGGAACCAACAAAGCAGGAACTGCACATGGACTCATAGATTCACGCACATAGCCCATACCCATCAATTCTTCGATTTGTCTTTGCAACTCCTTAGTTTCTAAAGGGTTACATCTATAGGCAGGTTTATTTGGTAGAGGTGCGCCTGGAATGAGATCAATTTGATGCTCAATTCCTCTCAAGGGTGGTAATCCCTTAGGTAACTCATCAGGAAAAACATCCTCAAACTCTTTAATCAGTTTTGCAAGTTTAGGATTTTGACTCACAAATTTTTCATGGATTTCTTTAGAGTACAACATGAATATCTCTTCCTCACCCTCAAACTCCCTCTCAAACTCTTTACAAGATAATAAAGAAATTTGTGACTTTTGTGGTTGTGAAAACCGTGGGGGTGGTAAAGGGTGCAACTTCTTTTGTTTCCCTTGGTGAGTGATAGTGTAGGTGTTATGGTACCCATCATGGATAGATTTTTTATCAGATTGCCACGGTCTACCAAGAAGAATATGACAAGCATCCATTAAAACAACATCACACAATTGACTATCATGATATGAACCAATCGAAAAATTCACCATACATTGCTTTCTAACCCCAGTGCTAGCATTAGAATCTAACCAACTCAATTTGTAAGGATGTGGATGATTAGTGGTGGTAAGACCTAGTTTAGATACTAAAGTTTTCGACACAGTATTAGCCTCACTGCCCCCATCAATAATTAAATCACATACCTCGTCACCAACTTTACATTTGGTGATGAAAATGTGTTGTCTTTGTGGCGCCAAAGGTTCCTCCACACGAGCTTGCAAAGCTCTCCTAACCACCAAGTTTGTTTTGCCCTCCATTTCAGGATAGCAATGGTCCTCCTCCTCATCCTTTTCATGCGGGGTCACCTCCTTCTCTTCTTCAGACTCAAATTCCTCCCAATTGATGCTTTGGGTGGCTATGAGTTTAACCTCTTGCATGGTTAAGGCTCTTGAATTAGGACAATCTTTTTTATAATGTCCTCTACCTCCACACTTGTAACATACAATGTCACTAAGTTTGAAGTCTTTCGTGTTCCTCTTTGGTGGCTCATTAGGCTTGCTAAAAGAAGAACCCTCCTTCGAGGTGAAGGGTGGTTTACGTACCACTGGAGTAGTAGTAGGCGTTTTCTTCCTTTTCCTTTTAGCATCAAACTTTGTCACAAGTTTGCAAGCTTCCACAAACGTGAGGTTAGTGTAACCGTCAAGTTTGTCTTGTAACTCTTGTTCCAACCCAGCTACAAAACGTCCCAACTTCAGCTCTTCATTTTCAGTCACCTCACATACAATGGCAAGCCTATCAAATTCTTTGATATAGTCTTCCACCGAATCACCATTTTGTTGGAGAGTACTCCATTTCACATACTGATTTTGCTTGTAATTGTGAGGAATGAAACGATCTCTCATTCTTTTCTTCAGCTTTTCCCAAGTGGAAATGTGAGCCTTACCCCTAAGGGTACGCCCCCTTTGTTCTCCTTGCAACCAACTGTCACCATAGCCCTTCAGTTTGACTTTGGCTATCTTGTACTGTTGAACCGTCTCATGGATGTCCTTGTACTCAAAGTACCTTTCCAAGGATTTCTCCCACTCCAAGTACTTCTCCGGATCAAGTGTCCCATCAAAGGCAGGAACGTCCACTTTGAGACTCCTATCCTCCCTCCTAGGTGGAGGGTCTTCACCTTGATCTCTCCTATCTTGCTCGTTCATGAGCCTTGCCATCAAGGCAGCAAGGTTCCCTTGTAGATTGGCATTGGTTTCGGCCAACCTTTCCTGACTAGCAATGGATCGATTAAGAGCTTCCAAAGCTGTCCTCAAATCTTGATTTTCTCCCATGGTATGTAGGTATTCGACCCCTCTGGAAAATTTAAGAAAATTTTCCCCCTACCTGACGCGCCAAATGATGTGTAAACAAGATGAGAAACCTTGTTACAAAAATGATAAGTTAAAAGATTCAAAGGATTTTAAGATTCAATTATCAAGTGATCAGTTTAGTTAGGGGAACTCTCACCCTAAGCTAAGGATATAGCAAAGAGGAACTCTCACTCGTTTGCTTGGGATAGTCTAGATGAGGGAACTCTCACCAAATCATAAACTATAAGTCCTAATCTTGGGAACTCTCACCAAAACTAACACTCTTCAAATTCGGATACTCAAATTTGGAAAACAAAGTGAACTAAACTCAAGTCACTTCAATTAACAAAACACACGTTTTAGGCAAATAATCTTGGATGATTTTCATTCATTCAAAGTATGCTATTTATAGCACTAATACAACCTTTTCACTTGCCTACTTTAATTAACAAAAAGAAATAACCAAAAGGAAATTAACTAAGGGAAAGAGTGGTTAATACACGTCCCACTTAACCCCATTACAAAACATAATTAAACTTACTAAAAGACCTAAAGACTAGGCTTGAAACAAGGGAAAATGATCAGCCAAAATAGCATCCAAAGAGCATCTTCAACACACGCCCAAAACAGCCATTCTCCAAGCTTTTGTAACTCCCATTTCAAAGCCTTGATTCACGCCTCTTTATTCTTCATAACCCCCAAATAATGAGGTGCAATGTTCAGCCAACAAACTCCATAATTTACGCCCAACAAGTGCCACGAATCACTCCTCTTCAATCAGTCCAAGTAACCTACAAACGGCTAGCATGAAACACGCCCAAACTGCCTCCAATTCAGCTTGTAACCGACGCTTTTAAACATGTATTTGGAGCTTGGAAAACCGTCACTTGCTAGATACCTTCTACAAGGTTAATTACACTAAGTGAAGTGCAACCCCTTGTAAAAACATTCGAACCAAAACCGTGCAACGGATTAAGAAATGTTTTGGACAGAAATAAGGCCTTTGCATTGTCTTGAATTTGGACCTCACCATGACCACTTGGAGCATTACAATCATTAGAACTTTGACCATATTGGTCAGCTTTGAAGAATGCATTTGACTTTCATTTGATTAGAAAAGTTTTGTTTGAATGTGATTGACTTTCATTTGATTAAATTAGCTTTGAAGAATGCATTTGACTTTCACTTTATTCAAGAACCTTTGTTTGAATGTGTTTGACTTTCATTTGTTTCAATTAGCTTTGAAGAATGCATTTGACTTTCATTTGGTTCAAAAATCTTTGTTTGAATGTGTTAGACTTTCATTTGATTCAATTAGCTTTGAAAAATGCATTTGAATTTCATTTGATTAAAAAAGCTTTGTTTGAATGTGTTTGACTTTCATTTGTTTCAATTAGCTTTGAAGAATGCATTTGACTTTCATTTGATTAGAAAAGTTTTGTTTGAATGTGATTTACTTTCATTTAATTAAATTAGGTTTCAAGAATGCATTTTACTTTCATTTGACTCAAAAAGCTTTGTTTGAATGTGTTTGATTTTCATTCGATCTAATTAGCTTTTAATAATGCATTTGGTTTGTTTGAATGTGTTTGTCTTTCATTAGTTTCAATTAGCTTTGAAGAATGCATTTGACTTTCATTTGGTTCAAAAAACTTTGTTTGAATGTGTTTGACTTTCATTTTATTCAATTAGCTTTAAAGAATGCATTTTAATTTTATTTGATTCAAAAAGCTTTGTTTGAATGTGTTTGACTTTCATTATATTCAATTAGCTTTGAAGAATGCATTTGACTTTCATTTGATTTAAAAAGCTTTGTTTGAAATTATTTGACTTTCATTTGGATCAATTAGCTTTGAAGAATGCATTTGACTTTTATTTGATTCATTAAGCTTTGTTTGAATGTGTTTGACTTTCATTTGATTTAATTAGCTTTTAAGAATGCATTTGACTTTCATTTGATTCAAGAAGGTTTGTTTGAATGTGTTTGACTTTCATTTGATTAAATTAGCTTTGAAAAATGCATTTAAATTTCTTTTGATTCAAAAAGCTTTGTTTGAATGTGTTTGACTTTCATTCGATTCAATTAGCTTTTAAGAATGCATTTGACTTTCATTTGATTCGAAAAGTTTCGTTTAAATGTGTTTGACTTTCATTTGATTCAATTACCTTTGAATTATGCATTGACTTTCATTTGATTCAAAAAGCTTTGTTTGAATGTGTTTGACTTTCATTTGGATCAATTAGCTTGAAGAATGCATTTAACTTTCATTTGGTTCAAAAAGCTTTGTTTGAATGTGTTTGACTTTAATTCTACTCAATTAGCTTTGAAGAATGCATTTGACTTTCATTTGATTCCAAAAGCTTTGTTTGAATTTGTTTGACTTTCATTTGGATCAATTAGCTTTGAAGAATGCATTTGACTTTTATTTGATTCATTAAGCTTTGTTTGAATGTGTTTGACTTTCATTCGATTTAATTAGCTTTTAAGAATGCATTTGACTTTCATTTGATTCAAGAAGGTTTGTTTGAATGTGTTTGACTTTCATTTGATTCATTTAGCTTTGAAAAATGCATTTAAATTTCATTTGATTCAAAAAGCTTTGTTTGAATGTGTTTGACTTTCATTCGATTCAATTAGCTTTTAAGAATGCATTTGACTTTCATTTGATTCGAAAAGTTTCGTTTAAATGTGTTTGACTTTCATTTGATTCAATTACCTGTTAAGTATGCATTTGACTTTCATTTGATTCAAAAAGCTTTGTTTGAATGTGTTTGACTTTCATTTGGATCAATTAGCTTTGAAGAATTCATTTGAATTTCATTTGATTCAAAAAGCTTTGTTTGAATGTGTTTGACTTTCATTCTATTCAATTAGCTTTGAAGAATGCATTTGACTTTCATTTGATTCCAAAAGCTTTGTTTGAATTTGTTTGACTTTCATTTAGATCAATTAGCTTTGAAGAATGCATTTGACTTTTATTTGATTCATTAAGCTTTGTTTGAATGTGTTTGACTTTCATTCGATTTAATTAGCTTTTAAGAATGCATTTGACTTTTATTTGATTCAAGAAGGTTTGTTTGAATGTGTTTGACTTACATTTGATTCAATTAGCTTTGAAAAATGCATTTAAATTTCATTTGATTCAAAAAGCTTTGTTTGAATGTGTTTGACTTTCATTCGATTCAACTAGCTTTTAAGAATGCATTTGACTTTCATTTGATTCGAAAAGTTTCGTTTGAATGTGTTTGACTTTCATTTGATTCAATTACCTTTGAATTATGCATTGACTTTCATTTGATTCAAAAAGCTTTGTTTGAATGTGTTTGACTTTCATTTGGATCAATTAGCTTGAAGAATGCATTTAACTTTCATTTGATTCATTAAGCTTTGTTTGAATGTGTTTGACTTTCATTCTATTCAATTAGCTTTGAAGAATGCATTTGACTTTCATTTGATTCAAAAAGCTTTGTTTGAATGTGTTTGACTTTCATTTTATTCAATTCGCTTAAAAGAATGCATTTTAATTTCATTTGATTCAAAAAGCTTTGTTTGAATGTGTTTGACTTTCATTTGGATCAATTAGCTTTGAAGAATGCATTTGACTTTTATTTGATTCATTAAGCTTTGTGTGAATGTGTTTGACTTTCATTTGATTTAATTAGCTTTTCAGAATGCATTTGATTTTCATTTGATTCAAGAAGGTTTGTTTGAATGTTTTTGACTTTCATTAGTTTCAATTAGCTTTGAAGAATGCATTTGACTTTCATTTGGTTCAAAAAACTTTGTTTGAATGTGTTTGACTGTCATTTTATTCAATTAGCTATAAAGAATGCATTTTAATTTCATTTGATTCAAAAAGCTTTGTTTGAATGTGTTTGACTTTCATTATATTCAATTAGCTTTGAATAATGCATTTGACTTTCATTTGATTTAAAAAGCTTTGTTTGAATGTATTTGACTTTCATTTGGATCAATTAGCTTTGAAGAATGCATTGACTTTCATTTGATTCAAAAAGCTTTGTTTGAATGTGTTTGACTTTCATTTGTTTCAATTAGCTTTGAAGAATGCATTTGACTTTCATTTGATTAGAAAAGTTTTGTTTGAATGTGATTAACTCTCATTTGATTAAATTAGGTTTGAAGAATGCATTTTACTTTCATTTGGCTCAAAAAGCTTTGTTTGAATGTGTTTGATTTTCATTCGATCTAATTAGGTTTTAAGAATGCATTTGACTTTCATTTATTTAAAAAAGGTTTGTTTGAATGTGTTTGACTTTCATTTGGATCAATTACCTTTTAAGAATGCATTTAACTTTCATTTGATTCAAAAAGCTTTGTTTGAATGTGTTTGACTTTCATTTGTTTCAATTAGCTTTGAAGAATGCATTTGAATTTCATTTGATTAGAAAAGTTTTGTTTGAATGTGATTGACTTTCATTTGATTAAATTAGGTTTGAAGAATGCATTTTACTTTCATTTGACTCAAAAAGCTTTGTTTGAATGTGTTTGATTTTCATTCGATCTAATTAGCTTTTAAGAATGCATTTGACTTTCATTTGATTCAAGAAGGTTTGTTTGAATGTGTTTGACTTTCATTTGATTCAATTAGCTTTGAAAAATGCATTTAAATTTCATTTGATTCAAAAAGCTTTGTTTGAATGTGTTTGACTTCCATTCGATTCAATTAGCTTTTAAGAATGCATTTGACTTTCATTTGATTCGAAAAGTTTCGTTTGAATGTGTTTGACTTTCATTTGATTTAATTACCTTTGAATTATGCATTGACTTTCATTTGATTCAAAAAGCTTTGTTTGAATGTGTTTGACTTTCATTTGGATCAATTAGCTTTGAAGAATGCATTTGACTTTCATTTGATTCATTAAGCTTTGTTTGAATGTGTTTGACTTTCATTCTATTCAATTAGCTTTTAAGAATGCATTTGACTTTCATTTGATTCAAAAAGCTTTGTTTGAATGTGTTTGACTTTCATTTTATTCAATTAGCTTTAAAGAATGCATTTTAATTTCATTTGATTCAAAAAGCTTTGTTTGAATGTGTTTGACTTTCATTTGGATCAATTAGCTTTGAAGAATGCATTTGACTTTTATTTGATTCATTAAGCTTTGTGTGAATGTGTTTGACTTTCATTTGATTTAATTAGCTTTTATGAATGCATTTGACTTTCATTTGATTCAAGAAGGTTTGTTTGAATGTTTTTGACTTTCTTTAGTTTCAATTAGCTTTGAAGAATGCATTTGACTTTCATTTGGTTCAAAAAACTTTGTTTGAATGTGTTTGACTGTCATTTTATTCAATTAGCTATAAAGAATGCATTTTAATTTTATTTGATTCAAAAAGCTTTGTTTGAATGTGTTTGACTTTCATTATATTCAATTAGCTTTTAAGAATGCATTTGACTTTCATTTGATTCGAAAAGTTTCTTTTGAATGTGTTTGACTTTCATTTGATTCAATTACCTTTGAAGTATGCATTTGACTTTCATTTGATTCAAAAAGCTCAGTTTGAATGTGTTTGACTTTCATTTGGATCAATTAGCTTTGAAGAATGCATTTGACTTTCATTTGATTCAAAAAGCTTTGTTTGAATGTGTTTGACTTTCATTTGTTTCAATTAGCTTTTGATGTGTAAACAAGATGAGAAACCTTGTTACAAAAATGATAAGTTAAAAGATTCAAAGGATTTTAAGATTCAATTATCAAGTGATCAGTTTAGTTAGGGGAACTCTCACCCTAAGCTAAGGATATAGCAAAGAGGAACTCTCACTCGTTTGCTTGGGATAGTCTAGATGAGGGAACTCTCACCAAATCATAAACTATAAGTCCTAATCTTGGGAACTCTCACCAAAACTAACACTCTTCAAATTCGGATACTCAAATTTGGAAAACAAAGTGAACTAAACTCAAGTCACTTCAATTAACAAAACACACGTTTTAGGCAAATAATCTTGGATGATTTTCATTCATTCAAAGTATGCTATTTATAGCACTAATACAACCTTTTCACTTGCCTACTTTAATTAACAAAAAGAAATAACCAAAAGGAAATTAACTAAGGGAAAGAGTGGTTAATACACGTCCCACTTAACCCCATTACAAAACATAATTAAACTTACTAAAAGACCTAAAGACTAGGCTTGAAACAAGGGAAAATGATCAGCCAAAATAGCATCCAAAGAGCATCTTCAACACACGCCCAAAACAGCCATTCTCCAAGCTTTTGTAACTCCCATTTCAAAGCCTTGATTCACGCCTCTTTATTCTTCATAACCCCCAAATAATGAGGTGCAATGTTCAGCCAACAAACTCCATAATTTACGCCCAACAAGTGCCACGAATCACTCCTCTTCAATCAGTCCAAGTAACCTACAAACGGCTAGCATGAAACACGCCCAAACTGCCTCCAATTCAGCTTGTAACCGACGCCTTTAAACATGTATTTGGAGCTTGGAAAACCGTCACTTGCTAGATACCTTCTACAAGGTTAATTACACTAAGTGAAGTGCAACCCCTTGTAAAAACATTCGAACCAAAACCGTGCAACGGATTAAGAAATGTTTTGGACAGAAATAAGGCCTTTGCATTGTCTTGAATTTGGACCTCACCATGACCACTTGGAGCATTACAATCATTAGAACTTTGACCATATTGGTCAGCTTTGAAGAATGCATTTGACTTTCATTTGATTAGAAAAGTTTTGTTTGAATGTGATTGACTTTCATTTGATTAAATTAGCTTTGAAGAATGCATTTGACTTTCACTTTATTCAAGAACCTTTGTTTGAATGTGTTTGACTTTCATTTGTTTCAATTAGCTTTGAAGAATGCATTTGACTTTCATTTGGTTCAAAAATCTTTGTTTGAATGTGTTAGACTTTCATTTGATTCAATTAGCTTTGAAAAATGCATTTGAATTTCATTTGATTAAAAAAGCTTTGTTTGAATGTGTTTGACTTTCATTTGTTTCAATTAGCTTTGAAGAATGCATTTGACTTTCATTTGATTAGAAAAGTTTTGTTTGAATGTGATTTACTTTCATTTAATTAAATTAGGTTTCAAGAATGCATTTTACTTTCATTTGACTCAAAAAGCTTTGTTTGAATGTGTTTGATTTTCATTCGATCTAATTAGCTTTTAATAATGCATTTGGTTTGTTTGAATGTGTTTGTCTTTCATTAGTTTCAATTAGCTTTGAAGAATGCATTTGACTTTCATTTGGTTCAAAAAACTTTGTTTGAATGTGTTTGACTTTCATTTTATTCAATTAGCTTTAAAGAATGCATTTTAATTTTATTTGATTCAAAAAGCTTTGTTTGAATGTGTTTGACTTTCATTATATTCAATTAGCTTTGAAGAATGCATTTGACTTTCATTTGATTTAAAAAGCTTTGTTTGAAATTATTTGACTTTCATTTGGATCAATTAGCTTTGAAGAATGCATTGACTTTCATTTGATTCAAAAAGCTTTGTTTGAATTTGTTTGACTTTAATTCTATTTATATAGCTTTGAAGAATGATTTTGACTTTCATTTGATTCATTAAGCTTTGTTTTGAATGTGTTTGACTTTCATTCGATTCAATTAGCTTTTAAGAATGCATTTGACTTTCATTTGATTCAAAAAGGTTTGTTTGAATGTGTTTGACTTCCATTTGATTCAATTAGCTTTGAAGAATGCATTGGAATTTCATTTTATTCAAAAAGCTTCGTATGAATGCGTTTGACTTTCATTAGTTTCAATTAGCTTTTAAGACTACATTTGACTTTCATTTTATTCAATTAGCTTTTAAGACTGCATTTGACTTTCATTTGATTCAACAAGGTTTGTATGAATGTATTTGACTTTCATTAGTTTCAATTAGCTTTGAAGACTGCATTTGACTTTCATTTGGTTCAAAAAGCTTTGTGTGAATGTGTTTGACTTTCATTTGATTCAATTAGCTTTGAAAAATGCATTTAAATTTCAATTGATTCAAAAAGCTTTGTTTGAATGTGTTTGACTTTCATTTGATTCAATTAGCTTTTAAGAATGCAATTGACTTTCATTTTATTCGAAAAGTTTCGTTTGAATGTGTTTGAGTTTCATTTGATTTAATTACCTGTGAAGTATGCTTTTGACTTTCATTTGATTCAAAAAGCTTTGTTTGAATGTGTTTGACTTTCATTTGGATCAATTAGCTTTGAAGAATTCATTTGAATTTCATTTGATTCAAAAAGCTTTGTTTGAATGTGTTTGACTTTAATTCTATTCAATTAGCTTTGAAGAATGCATTTGACTTTCATTTGATTCCAAAAGCTTTGTTTGAATTTGTTTGACTTTCATTTGGATCAATTAGCTTTGAAGAATGCATTTGACTTTTATTTGATTCATTAAGCTTTGTTTGAATGTGTTTGACTTTCATTCGATTTAATTAGCTTTTAAGAATGCATTTGACTTTCATTTGATTCAAGAAGGTTTGTTTGAATGTGTTTGACTTTCATTTGATTCAATTAGCTTTGAAAAATGCATTTAAATTTCATTTGATTCAAAAAGCTTTGTTTGAATGTGTTTGACTTTCATTCGATTCAATTAGCTTTTAAGAATGTATTTGACTTTCATTTGATTCGAAAAGTTTCGTTTGAATGTGTTTGACTTTCATTTGATTCAATTACCTTTGAATTATGCATTGACTTTCATTTGATTCAAAAAGCTTTGTTTGAATGTGTTTGACTTTCATTTGGATCAATTAGCTTGAAGAATGCATTTGACTTTCATTTGATTCATTAAGCTTTGTTTGAATGTGTTTGACTTTCATTCTATTCAATTAGCTTTGAAGAATGCATTTGACTTTCATTTGATTCAAAAAGCTTTGTTTGAATGTGTTTGACTTTCATTTTATTCAATTAGCTTTAAAGAATGCATTTTAATTTCATTTGATTCAAAAAGCTTTGTTTGAATGTGTTTGACTTTCATTTGGATCAATTAGCTTTGAAGAATGCATTTGACTTTTATTTGATTCATTAAGCTTTGTGTGAATGTGTTTGACTTTCATTTGATTTAATTAGCTTTTCAGAATGCATTTGATTTTCATTTGATTCAAGAAGGTTTGTTTGAATGTTTTTGACTTTCATTAGTTTCAATTAGCTTTGAAGAATGCATTTGACTTTCATTTGGTTCAAAAAACTTTGTTTGAATGTGTTTGACTGTCATTTTATTCAATTAGCTATAAAGAATGCATTTTAATTTCATTTGATTCGAAAAGCTTTGTTTGAATGTGTTTGACTTTCATTATATTCAATTAGCTTTGAATAATGCATTTGACATTCATTTGATTTAAAAAGCTTTGTTTGAATGTATTTGACTTTCATTTGGATCAATTAGCTTTGAAGAATGCATTGACTTTCATTTGATTCAAAAAGCTTTGTTTGAATGTGTTTGACTTTCATTTGTTTCAATTAGGTTTGAAGAATGCATTTGACTTTCATTTGATTAGAAAAGTTTTGTTTGAATGTGATTGACTCTCATTTGATTAAATTAGGTTTGAAGAATGCATTTTACTTTCATTTGATTCAAAAAGCTTTGTTTGAATGTGTTTGACTTTCATTCGATTCAATTAGCTTTTAAGAATGTATTTGACTTTCATTTGATTCGAAAAGTTTCGTTTGAATGTGTTTGACTTTCATTTGATTCAATTACCTTTGAATTATGCATTGACTTTCATTTGATTCAAAAAGCTTTGTTTGAATGTGTTTGACTTTCATTTGGATCAATTAGCTTGAAGAATGCATTTGACTTTCATTTGATTCATTAAGCTTTGTTTGAATGTGTTTGACTTTCATTCTATTCAATTAGCTTTGAAGAATGCATTTGACTTTCATTTGATTAGAAAAGTTTTGTTTGAATGTGATTGACTCTCATTTGATTAAATTAGGTTTGAAGAATGCATTTTACTTTCATTTGACTCAAAAAGCTTTGTTTGAATGTGTTTGATTTTCATTCGATTCAATTAGCTTTTAAGTATGCATTTGACTTTCATTTATTTAAAAAAGGTTTGTTTGAATGTGTTTGACTTTCATTTGGATGAATTACCTTTTAAGAATGCATTTAACTTTCATTTGATTTAAAAAGCTTTGTTTGAATGTGTTTGACTTTCATTTGTTTCAATTAGCTTTGAAGAATGCATTTGAATTTCATTTGATTAGAAAAGTTTTGTTTGAATGTGATTGACTTTCATTTGATTAAATAAGGTTTGAAGAATGCATTTTACTTTCATTTGACTCAAAAAGCTTTGTTTGAATGTGTTTGATTTTCATTCGATCTAATTAGCTTTTAAGAATGCATTTGACTTTCATTTGATTCGAAAAGTTTCGTTTGAATGTGTTTGACTTTCATTTGATTCAATTACCTTTGAATTATGCATTGACTTTGATTCAAAAAGCTTTGTTTGAATGTGTTTAACTTTCATTTGGATCAATTAGCTTGAAGATTGCATTTGACTTTCATTTGATTCATTAAGCTTTGTTTGAATGTGTTTGACTTTCATTCTATTCAATTAGCTTTGAAGAATGCATTTGACTTTCATTTGATTCAAAAAGCTTTGTTTGAATGTGTTTGACTTTCATTTTATTCAATTAGCTTTTAAGAATGCATTTTAATTTCATTTGATTCAAAAAGCTTTGTTTGAATGTGTTTGACTTTCATTTGGATCAATTAACTTTGAAGAATGCATTTGACTTTTATTTGATTCATTAAGCTTTGTGTGAATGTGTTTGACTTTCATTTGATTTAATTAGCTTTTAAGAATGCATTTGACTTTCATTTGATTCAAGAAGGTTTGTTTGAATGTTTTTTACTATCATTAGTTTCAATTTGCTTTGAAGAATGCATTTGACTTTCATTTGGTTCAAAAAAGTTTCGTTTGAATGTGTTTGACTGTCATTTTATTCAATTAGCTATAAAGAATGCATTTTAATTTCATTTTATTCAAAAAGCTTTGTTTGAATGTGTTTGACTTTCATTATATTCAATTAGCTTTGAATAATGCATTTGACTTTCATTTGATTTAAAAAGCTTTGTTTGAATGTATTTGACTTTCATTTGGATCAATTAGCTTTGAAGAATGCATTGACTTTCATTTGATTCAAAAAGCTTTGTTTGAATGTATTTGACTTTAATTCTATTCATTTAGCTTTGAAGAATGATTTTGACTTTCATTTGATTCATTAAGCTTTGTTTTGAATGTGTTTGACTTTCATTCGATTCAATTAGCTTTTAAGAATGCATTTTACTTTCATTTGATTCAAAAAGGTTTGTTTGAATGTGTTTGACTTTCATTTGATTCAATTAGCTTTGAAGAACGCATTTGAATTTCATTTTATTCAAAAAGCTTTGTATGAATGCGTTTGACTTTCATTAGTTTCAATTAGCTTTGAAGAATGCATTTGAGTTTAATTTGGTTCAAAAATCTTTGTTTGAATGTGTTAGACTTTTATTTGATTCAATTAGCTTTGTAAAATGCATTTTAATTTCATTTAATTCAAAAAGCTTTGTTTGAATGTGTTTGACTTTCATTCGATTCAATTAGCTTTTAAGAATGCATTTGACTTTCATTTTATTCGAAAAGTTTCGTTTGAATGTGTTTGACTTTCATTTGATTCAATTAGCTTTGAAGAATGCATTTGACTTTCATTTGATTCATTAAGTTTTTTTTGAATGTGTTTGACTTTCATTCTATTCAATTAGCTTTGAAGAATGCATTTGACTTTCATTTGATTCAAAAAGCTTTGTTTTGAATGTGTTTGACTTTCATTCGATTCAATTAGCTTTTAAGAATGCATTTGACTTTCATTTGATTCAAAAAGGTTTGTTTGAATGTGTTGGACTTTTATTCTACTCAATTAGGTTTGAAGAATGCAATTGACTTTCATTTGATTTAATAAGCTTTGTTTGAATTTGTTTGACTTTCATTCGATTCAATTAGCTTTTAAGACTGCATTTGACTTTCATTTGATTTAAAAAGGTTTGTTTGAATGTATTTGACTTTCATTAGTTTCAATTAGCTTTGAAGAATGCCTTTGACTTTCATTTGGTTCAAAAATCCCTGTCTGAATGTGTTTGACTTTCATTTTATTCAATTAGCTTTGACAAATGCATTTGAATTTCATTTGATTCATTAAGCTTTGTTTGAATGCATTTGACTTTCATTTGATTCGAAAAGTTTTGTTTGAATGTGTTTGACTTTCATTTGATTCAATTAGCTTTAAAGAATGCATTTAATTTTCATTTGGTTGAAAAAGTTTTGTTTGAATGTGTTTCACTTTCATATGATTCAATTTGCATTGTTGAATGCATTCGCCTTTCATTTGATTCAAAAGCCATATTAGAATGTGATTGACTTTCATTCTATTCAATTAGCTTTGAAGAATGCATTTGACTTTCATTTGATTCAAAAAGCGTTGTTTGAATAGTCTTTGACTTTTATTCCATTCAATTAGCTTTCAAGAATGCATTTGACTTTCATTTGGATCAAAAAGCTTTGCTTGAATGTGTTTGACTTTCATTTGGTTCAATTAGCATTGTTGAATGCATTTTCCTTTATTTGATTCAAAAGCTATATTTAAATGTGTTTGACTTTCATTCTATTCAATTAGCTTTGAAGAATGCATTTGACTTTCATTTGGTTCAAAAAGCTTTGTTTGAATGTGATTGACTTTCATTTGATTCAATTAACTTTGAAGAATGCATTTGAATTTCATTTTATTTAAAAAGCTTTGTATGAATTTGTTTGACTTTCATTCTATTCAATTAGCTTTGAAGAATGCATTTGACTTTCATTTTATTCAAGAACCTTTGTTTGAATGTGTTTGACTTTCATTTGTTTCAATTTGCTTTGAAGAATACATTTGACTTTCATTTGGTTCAAAAATCGTTGTTTGAATGTGTTAGACTTTCATTTGATTCAATTAGCTTTGAAAAATGCATTTGAATTTCATTTGATTCAAAAAGCTTTGTTTGAATGTGTTTGACTTTCATTTGTTTCAATTAGCTTTGAAGAATGCATTTGCCTTTCATTTGATTAGAAAAGTTTTGTTTGAATGTGATTGACTTTCATTTAATTAAATTAGGTTTCAAGAATGCATTTTACTTTCATTTGACTCAAAAAGCTTTGTTTGAATGTGTTTGATTTTCATTCGATCTAATTAGCTTTTAAGAATGCATTTGACGTTCATTTGTTTCAAAAAGGTTTGTTTGAATGTGTTTGACTTTCATTAGTTTCAATTAGCTTTGAAGAATGCATTTGACTTTCATTTGGTTCAAAAAACTTTGTTTGAATGTGTTTAACTTTCATTTTATTCAATTAGCTTTAAAGAATGCATTTTAATTTCATTTAATTCAAAAAGCTTTGTTTGAATGTGTTTGACTTTCATTATATTCAATTAGCTTTGAAGAATGCATTTGACTTTCATTTGATTTAAAAAGCTTTGTTTGAATGTATTTGACTTTCATTTGGATCAATTAGCTTTGAAGAATGCATTGACTTTCATTTGATTCAAAAAGCTTTGTTTGAATGTGTTGGACTTTAATTCTATTCATTTTGCTTTGAAGAATGATTTTGACTTTCATTTGATTCATTAAGCTTTGTTTTGAATGTGTTTGACTTTCATTCGATTCAATTAGCTTTTAAGAATGCATTTGAATTTCAATTGATTCAAAAAGGTTTGTTTGAATGTGTTTGACTTTCATTTGATTCAATTAGCTTTGAAGAACGCATTTGAATTTCATTTTATTCAAAAAGCTTTGTATGAATGCGTTTGACTTTCATTAGTTTCAATTAGCTTTGAAGAATGCATTTGAGTTTAATTTGGTTCAAAAATCTTTGTTTGAATGTGTTAGACTTTTATTTAATTCAATTTGCTTTGAAAAATGCATTTAAATTTCATTTAATTCAAAAAGCTTTGTTTGAATGTGTTTGACTTTCATTCGATTCAATTAGCTTTTAAGAATGCATTTGACTTTCATTTGATTCGAAAAGTTTCGTTTCAATGTGTTTGACTTTCATTTGATTCAATTAGCTTTTTAAGAATGCATTTGACTTTCATTTGATTCATTAAGTTTTGTTTGAATGTGTTTGACATTCATTCTATTCAATTAGCTTTGAAGAATGCATTTGACTTTCATTTGATTCAAAAAGCTTTGTTTGAATGTGTTTGACTTTAATTCTATTCATATAGCTTTGAAGAATGATTTTGACTTTCATTTGATTCATTAAGCTTTGTTTTGAATGTGTTTGACTTTCATTCGATTCAATTAGCTTTTAAGAATGCATTTGACTTTCATTTGATTCAAAAAGGTTTGTTTGATTGTGTTGGACTTTTATTCTACTCAATTAGGTTTGAAGAATGCAATTGACTTTCATTTGATTTATTAAGCTTTGTTTGAATTTGTTTGACTTTCATTCGATTCAATTAGCTTTTAAGACTGCATTTGACTTTCATTTGATTTAAAAAGGTTTGTTTGAATGTATTTGACTTTCATTAGTTTCAATTAGCTTTGAAGAATGCCTTTGACTTTCATTTGGTTCAAAAATCCCTGTTTGAATGTGTTTGACTTTTATTTTATTCAATTAGCTTTGAAAAATGCATTTGAATTTCATTTGATTCATTAAGCTTTGTTTGAATGCATTTGACTTTCATTTGATTCGAAAAGTTTTGTTTGAATGTGTTTGACTTTCATTTGATTCAATTAGGTTTGAAGAATGCCTTTAACATTCATTTGGTTGAAAAAGTTTTGTTTGAATGTGTTTCACTTTCATATGATTCAATTTGCATTGTTGAATGCATTCGCCTTTCATTTGATTCAAAAGCCATATTAGAATGTGATTGACTTTCATTCTATTCAATTAGCTTTGAAGAATGCATTTGACTTTCATTTGATTCAAAAAGCGTTGTTTGAATTGTCTTTGACTTATATTCTATTCAATTAGCTTTCAAGAATGTATTTGACTTTCATTTGGATCAAAAAGCTTTGCTTGAATGTGTTTGACTTTCATTTGGTTCAATTAGCATTGTTGAATGCATTTTCCTTTATTTGATTCAAAAGCTATATTTAAATGTGTTTGACTTTCATTCTATTCAATTAGCTTTGAAGAATGCTTTTGACTTTCATTTGGTTCAAAAAGCTTTGTTTGAATGTGATTGACTTTCATTTGATTCAATTAACTTTGAAGAATGCATTTGAATTTCATTTTATTCAAAAAGCTTTGTATGAATTTGTTTGACTTTCATTCTATTCAATTAGCTTTGAAGAATGCATTTGACTTTCATTTTATTCAAGAACCTTTGTTTGAATGTGTTTGACTTTCATTTGTTTCAGTTAGCTATGAAGAATGCATTTGACTTTCATTTGGTTCAAAAACCTTTGTTTGAATGTGTTTGACTTTCATTTGTTTCAGTTAGCTTTGAAGAATGCATTTGACTTTCATTTGGTTCAAAAACCTTTGTTTGAATGTGTTAGACTTTCATTTGATTCAATTAGCTTTGAAAAATGCATTTGAATTTCATTTGATTCAAAAATCTTTGTTTGAATGTGTTTGACTTTCATTTGTTTCAATTAGCTTTGAAGAATGCATTTGACTTTCATTTGATTAGAAAAGTTTTGTTTGAATGTGATTGACTTTCATTTGATTAAAATAGGTTTCAAGAATGCATTTTACTTTCATTTGACTCAAAAAGCTTTGTTTGAATGTGTTTGATTTTCATTCGATCTAATTAGCTTTTAAGAATGCATTTGACTTTCATTTGTTTCGAAAAGGTTTGTTTGAATGTGTTTGACTTTCATTAGTTTAAATTAGCTTAGAAGAATGCATTTGACTTTCATTTGGTTCAAAAAACTTTGTTTGAATGTGTTTGTCTTTCATTTTATTCAATTAGCTTTAAAAAATGCATTTTAATTTCATTTGATTCAAAAAGCTTTGTTTGAATGTGTTTGACTTTCATTATATTCAATTAGCTTTGAAGAATGCATTTGACTTTCATTTGATTTAAAAAGCTTTGTTTGAATGTATTTGACTTTCATTTGGATCAATTAGCTTTGAAGAATGCATTGACTTTCATTTGATTCAAAAAGCTTTGTTTGAATGTGTTTGACTTTAATTCTATTCATTTTTCTTTGAAGAATGATTTTGACTTTCATTTGATTCAATTAGCTTTAAAGAATGCATTTTAATTTCATTTGATTCAAAAAGCTTTGTTTTGAATGTGTTTGACTTTCATTCGATCGAATTAGCTTTTAAAAATGCATTTGACTTTCATTTGATTCAAAAAGGTTTGGTTGAATGTGTTTGACTTTCATTTGATTCAATTAGCTTTGAAGAATGCATTTGAATTTCATTTTATTCAAAAAGCTTTGTATGAATGCGTTTGACTTTCATTAGTTTCAATTAGCTTTGAATAATGCAATTGACTTTCATTTGATTCATTAAGCTTTGTTTGAATGTGTTTGACTTTCATTCGATTCAATTAGCTTTTAAGACTGCATTTGACTTTCATTTGATTCAAAAAGGTTTGTATGAATGTATTTGACTTTCATTAGTTTACATTAGCTTTGAAGAATGCATTTGACTTTCATTTGGTTTAAAAAGCTTTGTGTGAATGTGTGTGACTTTCATTTGATTCAATTAGCTTTGAAAAATGCATTTAAATTTCAATTGATACAAAAAGCTTTGTTTAAATGTGTTTGACTTTCATTCGATTCAATTAGCTTTTAAGAATGCATTTGACTTTCATTTGATTCGAAAAGTTTCGTTTGAATGTGTTTGACTTTCATTTGATTCAATTACCTTTGAATTATGCATTTGACTTTCATTTGATTCAAAAATCTTTGTTTGAATGTGTTTGACTTTCATTTGTTTCAATTAGCTTTGAAGAATGCATTTGACTTTCATTTGATTCATTAAGCTTTGTTTGAATGTGTTTGACTTTCATTCTATTCAATTAGCTTTGAAGAATGCATTTGACTTTCATTTGGTACAAAAAGCTTTGTTTGAATTTGTTTGACTTTCATTTGGATCAATTAGCTTTGAAGAATGCATTTGACTTTTATTTGATTCATTAAGCTTTGTTTGAATGTGTTTGACTTTCATTCGATTTAATTAGCTTTTAAGAATGCATTTGACTTTCATTTGATTCAAGAAGGTTTGTTTGAATGTGTTTGACTTTCATTATTTTCAATTAGCTTTGAAGAATGCATTTGACTTTCATTTGGTTTAAAAAACTTTGTTTGAATTTGTATGACTTTCATTTTATTCCATTATCTTTAAAGAATGCATTTTAATTTCATTTGATTCAAAAAGCTTTGTTTGAATGTGTTTGACTTTCATTATATTCAATTAGCTTTGAATAATGCATTTGACTTTCATTTCATTTAAAAAGAATTGTTTGAATGTATTTGACTTTCATTTGGATCAATTACCTTTAAAGTATGCATTTGACTTTCATTTGATTCAAAAAGCTTTGTTTGAATGTGTTTGACTTTCATTTGTTTCAATTAGCTTTGAAGAATGCATTTGACTTTCATTTGATTAGAAAAGTTTTGTTTGAATGTGATTGACTTTCATTTGATTAAATTAGGTTTGAACAATGCATTTTACTTTCATTTGACTCAAAAAGCTTTGTTTGAATGTGTTTGATTTTCATTGGATCTAATTAGCTTTTAAGACTGCATTTGACTTTCATTTATTTCCAAAAGGTTTGTTTGAATGTGTTTGACTTTCATTAGTTTCAATTAGCTTTGAAGAATGCATTTGACTTTCATTTGGTTCAAAAAACTTTGTTTGAATGTGTTTGACTTTCATTTTATTCAATTAGATTTAAAGAATGCATTTTAATTTCATTTGATTCAAAAAGCTTTGTTTGAATGTGTTGACTTTAATTCTATTCATATAGCTTTGAAGAATGATTTTGACTTTCATTTTATTCATTAAGCTTTGTTTTGAATGTGTTTGACTTTCATTATATTCAATTAGCTTTGAAAAATGCATTTGACTTTCATTTGATTTAAAAAGCTTTGTTTGAATGTATTTGACTTTCATTTGGATCAATTAGCTTTGAAGAATGCATTGACTTTCATTTGATTCAAAAAGCTTTGTTTGAATGTTATTGACTTTAATTTTATTCATATAGCTTTGAAGAATGATTTTGACTTTCATTTGATTCATTAAGCTTTGTTTTGAATGTGTTTGACTTTCATTCGATTCAATTAGCTTTTAAGAATGCATTTGACATTCATTTGATTCACAAAGGTTTGTTTGAATGTGTTTGACTTTCATTTGATTCAATTAGCTTTGAAGAATGCATTTGAATTTCATTTTATTCAAAAAGCCTTGTATGAATGCGTTTGACATTCATTAGTTTCAATTAGCTTTGAAGAATGCAATTGACTTTCATTTGATTCATTAAGCTTTGTTTGAATGTGTTACACTTTCATTCGATTCAATTAGCTTTTAAGACTGCATTTGACTTTCATTTGATTCAAAAAGGTTTGTATGAATGTATTTGACTTTCATTAGTTTCAATTAGCTTTGAAGAATGGATTTGACTTTCATTTGGTTCAAAAAGCTTTGTGTCAATGTATTTGACTTTCATTTGATTCAATTAGCTTTGAAAAATGCATTTAAATTTTAATTGATTCAAAAAGCTTTGTATGAATGCGTTTGGCTTTCATTAGTTTCAATTAGCTTTGAAGAATGCAATTGACTTTCATTTGATTCATTAAGCTTTGTTTGAATGTGTTTCACTTTCATTCGATTCAATTAGCTTTTAAGACTGCATTTGACTTTCATTTGATTCAAAAAGGTTTGTATGAATGTATTTGACTTTCATTAGTTTCAATTAGCTTTGAAGAATGCATTTGACTTTCATTTGGTTCAAAAAACTTTGTTTGAATTTGTATGACTTTCATTTTATTCAATTAGCTTTAAAGAATGCATTTTAATTTCATTTGATTCAAAAAGCTTTGTTTGAATGTGTTTGACTTTCATTATATTCAATTAGCTTTGAATAATGCATTTGACTTTCATTTGATTTAAAAAGCATTGTTTGAATGTATTTGACTTTCATTTGGATCAATTACCTTTGAAGTATGCATTTGACTTTCATTTGATTTAAAACGTTTGTTTGAATGTGTTTGACTTTCATTTGTTTCAATTAGCTTTGAAGAATGCATTTGACTTTCATTTGGTTCAAAAAACTTTGTTTGAATTTGTATGACTTTCATTTTATTCAATTAGCTTTAAAGAATGCATTTTTATTTCATTTGATTCAAAAAGCTTTGTTTGAATGTGTTTGACTTTCATTATATTCAATTAGCTTTGAATAATGCATTTGACTTTCATTTGATTTAAAAAGCATTGTTTGAATGTATTTGACTTTCATTTGGATCAATTACCTTTGAAGTATGCATTTGACTTTCATTTGATTCAAAAAGGTTTGTATGAATGTGTTTGACTTTCATTTGTTTCAATTAGCTTTGAAGAATGCATTTGACTTTCATTTGGTTCAAAAAACTTTGTTTGAATTTGTATGACTTTCATTTTATTCAATTAGCTTTAAAGAATGCATTTTTATTTCATTTGATTCAAAAAGCTTTGTTTGAATGTGTTTGACTTTCATTATATTCAATTAGCTTTGAATAATGCATTTGACTTTCATTTGATTTAAAAAGCATTGTTTGAATGTATTTGACTTTCATTTGGATCAATTACCTTTGAAGTATGCATTTGACTTTCATTTGATTTAAAACGTTTGTTTGAATGTGTTTGACTTTCATTTGTTTCAATTAGCTTTGAAGAATGCATTTGACTTTCATTTGATTCAAAAAACTTTGTTTGAATTTGTATGACTTTCATTTTATTCAATTAGCTTTAAAGAATGCATTTTTATTTCATTTGATTCAAAAAGCTTTGTTTGAATGTGTTTGACTTTCATTATATTCAATTAGCTTTGAATAATGCATTTGACTTTCATTTGATTTAAAAAGCATTGTTTGAATGTATTTGACTTTCATTTGGATCAATTACCTTTGAAGTATGCATTTGACTTTCATTTGATTCAAAAAGCTTTGTTTGAATGTGTTTGACTTTCATTTGTTTCAATTAGCTTTGAAGAATGCATTTGACTTTCATTTGATTAGAAAAGTTTTGTTTGAATGTGATTGACTTTCATTTGATTCAATTAGCTTTGAAGAATGCATTTGAATTTCATTTTATTCAAAAAGCTTTGTATGAATGCGTTTGACTTTCATTAGTTTCAATTAGCTTTGAAGAATGCAATTGACTTTCATTTGATTCATTAAGCTTTGTTTGAATGTGTTTGACTTTCATTCGATTCAATTAGCTTTTAAGACTGCATTTGACTTTCATTTGGATCAAAAAGGTTTGTATGAATGTATTTGACTTTCATTAGTTTCAATTAGCTTTGAAGAATGCATTTGACTTTCATTTGGTTCAAAAAGCTTTGTGTGAATGTGTTTGACTTTCATTTGATTCAATTAGCTTTGAAAAATGCATTTAAATTTCAATTGATTCAAAAAGCTTTGTTTGAATGTGTTTGACTTTCATTCGATTCAATTAGCTTTTAAGAATGCAATTGACTTTCATTTGGTTCAAAAAGCTTTTTGTGAATGTGTTTGACTTTCATTTGATTCAATTAGCTTTGAAAAATGCATTTAAATTTTAATTGATTCAAAAAGCTTTGTATGAATGCGTTTGGCTTTCATTAGTTTCAATTAGCTTTGAAGAATGCAATTGACTTTCATTTGATTCATTAAGCTTTGTTTGAATGGGTTTCACTTTCATTCGATTCAATTAGCTTTTAAGAATGCATTTGACTTTCATTTGATTCAAAAAGGTTTGTATGAATGTATTTGACTTTCATTAGTTTCAATTAGCTTTGAAGAATGCATTTGACTTTCATTTGGTTCAAAAAGCTTTGTGTGAATGTGTTTGACTTTCATTTGATTCAATTAGCTTTGAAAAATGCATTTAAATTTTAATTGATTCAAAAAGCTTTGTTTGAATGTGTTTGACTTTCATTCGATTCAATTAGCTTTTAAGAATGCAATTGACTTTCATTTGATTCGAAAAGTTTCGTTTGAATGTGTTTGATTTTCATTTGATTCAATTACCTTTGAAGTATGCATTTGACTTTCATTTGATTATAAAAGCTTTGTTTGAATGTGTTTGACTTTCATTTGGATCAATTAGCTTTAAAGAATTCATTTGAATATCATTTGATTCAAAAAGCTTTGTTTTAATGTGTTTGACTTTCATTCGATTCAATTAGGTTTTAAGAATGCATTTGACTTTCATTTGATTCAAAAAGGTTTGTTTGAATGTGTTTGACTTTCATTTGATTCAATTAGCTTTGAAGAACGCATTTGAATTTCATTTTATTTAAAAAGCTTTGTATGAATGCTTTTGACTTTCATTAGTTTCAATTAGCTTTGAAGAATGCATTTAACTTTCATTTTGATTCAATTAGCTTTGAAAAATGCATTTAAATTTCATTTGATTCAAAAAGCTTTGTTTGAATGTGTTTGACTTTCATTCGATTCAATTAGCTTTTAAGAATGCATTTGACTTTCATTTGATTCAAAAAGTTTCGTTTGAATGTGTTTGACTTTCATTTGATTCAATTACCTTTGAAGAATGCATCTGACTTTCATTTGATTCAAAAAGTTTTGTTTGAATGTGTTTGACTTTCATTTGGATCAATTAGCTTTGAAGAATGCATTTGACTTTCATTTGATTCAAAAAGCTTTATTTGAATGTGTTTGACTTTCATTTGGATCAATTAGCTTTGAAGAATGCATTTGACTTTTATTTGATTCATTAAGCTTTGTGTGAATGTGTTTGACTTTCATTCGATTTAATTAGCTTTTAAGAATGCATTAGACTTTCATTTGATTCAAGAAGGTTTGTTTGAATGTTTTTTACTTTCATTATTTTCAATTAGCTTTGAAGAATGCATTTGACTTTCATTTGGTTCAAAAAACTTTGTTTGAATTTGTATGACTTTCATTTTATTCAATTAGCTTAAAAGAATGCATTTTAATTTCATTTGATTCAAAAAGCTTTGTTTGAATGTGTTTGACTTTCATTATATTCAATTAGCTTTGAATAATGCATTTGACTTTCATTTGATTTAAAAAGTATTGTTTGAATGTATTTGACTTTCATTTGGATCAATTACCTTTGAAGTATGCATTTGACTTTCATTTGATTAAAAAAGCTTTGTTTGAATGTGTTTTACTTTCATTTGTTTCGATTAGCTTTGAAGAATGCATTTGACTTTCATTTGATTAGAAAAGTTTTGTTTGAATGTGATTGACTTTCATTTGATTGAATTAGGTTTGAAGAATGCATTTTACTTTCATTTGACTCAAAAAGCTTTGTTTGAATGTGTTTGATTTTCATTCGATCTAATTAGCTTTTAAGAATGCATTTGACTTTCATTTATTTCAAAAAGGTTTGTTTGAATGTGTTTGACTTTCATTAGTTTCAATTAGCTTTGAAGAATGCATTTGACTTTCATTTGGTTCAAAAACCTTTGTTTGAATGTGTTTGACTTTCATTTTATTCAATTAGCTTTAAAGAATGCATTTTAAATTCATTTGATTCAAAAAGCTTTGTTTGAATGTGTTTGACTTTCATTATATTCAATTAGCTTTGAAGAATGCATTTGTTTGAATGTGTTTGACTTTCATTATATTTAATTAGCTTTGAAGAATGCATTTGACTTTCATTTGATTTAAAAAGCTTTGTTTGAATGTATTTGACTTTCATTTGGATCAATTAGCTTTGAAGAATGCATTGACTTTCATTTGATTTAAAAAGCTTTGTTTGAATGTGTTTGACTTTAATTCTAGTCATACTGCTTTGAAGAATGATTTTGACTTTCATTTGATTCATTAAGCTTTGTTTTGAATGTGTTTGACTTTCATTCGATTCAATTAGCTTTTAAGAATGCATTTGACTTTCATTTGATTCAAAAAGGTTTGTTTGAATGTGTTTGACTTTCATTTGATTCAATTAGCTTTGAAGAATGCATTTGAATTTCATTTTATTCAAAAAGCTTTGTATGAATGCGTTTGACTTTCATTAGTTTCAATTAGCTTTGAAGAATGCAATTGACTTTCATTTGATTCATTAAGCTTTGTTTGAATGTGATTGACTTTCATTCGATTCAATTAGCTTTTAAGACTGCATTTGACTTTCATTTGATTCAAAAAGGTTTGTATGAATGTATTTGACTTTCATTAGTTTCAATTAGCTTTGAAGAATGGATTTGACTTTCATTTGGTTCAAAACGTTTTGTGTGAATGTGTTTGACTTTCATTTGATTCAATTAGCTTTGAAAAATGCATTTAAATTTTAATTGATTCAAAAAGCTTTGTATGAATGCGTTTGACTTTCATTAGTTTCAATTAGCTTTGAAGAATGCAATTGACTTTCATTTGATTCATTAAGCTTTGTTTGAATGTGTTTCACTTTCATTCGATTCAATTAGCTTTTAAGACTGCATTTGACTTTCATTTGATTCAAAAAGGTTTGTATGAATGTATTTGACTTTCATTAGTTTCAATTAGCGTTGAAGAATGCATTTGACTTTCATTTGGTTCAAAAAACTTTGTTTGAATTTGTATGACTTTCATTTTATTCAATTAGCTTTAAAGAATGCATTTTAATTTCATTTGATTCAAAAAGCTTTGTTTGAATGTGTTTGACTTTCATTATATTCAATTTGCTTTGAATAATGCATTTAACTTTCATTTGACTTAAAAAGCATTGTTTGAATGTATTTGACTTTCATTTGGATCAATTACCTTTGAAGTATGCATTTGACTTTCATTTGATTCAAAACGTTTGTTTGAATGTGTTTGACTTTCATTTGATTCAATTACCTTTGAAGAATGCATTTGACTTTCATTTGATTCAAAAAGTTTTGTTTGAATGTGTTTGACTTTCATTTGGATCAATTACCTTTTAAGAATGCATTTAACTTTCATTTGATTCAAAAAGCTTTGTTTGAATGTGTTTGACTTTCATTTGGATCAATTAGCTTTGAAGAATGCATTTGACTTTTATTTGATTCATTAAGTTTTGTGTGAATGTGTTTGACTTTCATTCGATTTAATTAGCTTTTAAGAATGCATTTGACTTTCATTTGATTCAAGAAGGTTTGTTTGAATGTTTTTGACTTTCATTATTTTCAATTAGCTTTGAAGAATGCATTTGACTTTCATTTGGTACAAAAAACTTTGTTTGAATTTGTATGACTTTCATTTTATTCAATTAGCTTAAAAGAATGCATTTTAATTTCATTTGATTCAAAAAGCTTTGTTTGAATGTGTTTGACTTTCATTATATTCAATTAGCTTTGAATAATGCATTTGACTTTCATTTGATTTAAAAAGCATTGTTTGAATGTATTTGACTTTCATTTGGATCAATTACCTTTGAAGTATGCATTTGACTTTCATTTGATTCAAAAAGCTTTATTTGAATGTGTTTGACTTTCATTTGTTTCAATTAGCTTTGAAGAATGCATTTGACTTTCATTTGATTAGAAAAGTTTTGTTTGAATGTGATTGACTTTCATTTGATTAAATTAGGTTTGAAGAATGCATTTTACTTTCATTTGACTCAAAAAGCTTTGTTTGAATGTGCTTGATTTTCATTCGATCTAATTAGCTTTTAAGAATGCATTTGACTTTCATTTATTTCAAAAAGGTTTGTTTGAATGTGTTTGACTTTCATTAGTTTCAATTAGCTTTGAAGAATGCATTTGACTTTCATTTGGTTCAAAAACCTTTGTTTGAATGTGTTTGACTTTCATTTTATTCAATTAGCTTTAAAGAATGCATTTTAAATTCATTTGATTCAAAAAGCTTTGTTTGAATGTGTTTGACTTTCATTATATTCAATTAGCTTTGAAGAATGCATTTGACTTTTATTTGATTTAAAAAACTTTGTTTGAATGTGTTTGACTTTCATTATATTTAATTAGCTTTGAAGAATGCATTTGACTTTCATTTGATTTAAAAAGCTTTGTTTGAATGTATTTGACTTTCATTTGGATCAATTAGCTTTGAAGAATGCATTGACTTTCATTTGATTCAAAAAGCTTTGTTTGAATGTGTTTGACTTTAATTCTAGTTATACGACTTTGAAGAATGATTTTGACTTTCATTTGATTCATTAAGCTTTGTTTTGAATGTGTTTGACTTTCATTCGATTCAATTAGCTTTTAAGAATGCATTTGACTTTCATTTGATTCAAAAAGGTTTGTTTGAATGTGTTTGACTTCCATTTGATTCAATTAGCTTTGAAGAATGCATTTGAATTTCATTTTATTCAAAAAGCTTTGTATGAATGCGTTTGACTTTCATTAGTTTCAATTAGCTTTGAAGAATGCAATTGACTTTCATTTGATTCATTAAGCTTTGTTTGAATGTGTTTGACTTTCATTCGATTCAATTAGCTTTTAAGACTGCATTTGACTTTCACTTGATTCAAAAAGGTTTGTATGAATGTATTTGACTTTCATTAGTTTCAATTAGCTTTGAAGAATGGATTTGACTTTCATTTGGTTCAAAAAGCTTTGTGTGAATGTGTTTGACTTTCATTTGATTCAATTAGCTTTGAAAAATGCATTTAAATTTTAATTGATTCAAAAAGCTTTGTATGAATGCGTTTGACTTTCATTAGTTTCAATTAGCTTTGAAGAATGCAATTGACTTTCATTTGATTCATTAAGCTTTGTTTGAATGTGTTTCACTTTCATTCGATTCAATTAGCTTTTAAAACTGCATTTGACATTCATTTGATTCAAAAAGGTTTGTATGAATGTATTTGACTTTCATTAGTTTCAATTAGCTTTGAAGAATGCATTTGACTTTCATTTGGTTCAAAAAACTTTGTTTGAATTTGTATGACTTTTATTTTATTCAATTAGCTTTAAAGAATGCATTTTAATTTCATTTGTTTCAAAAAGGTTTGTTTGAATGTGATTGACTTTCATTATATTCAATTAGCTTTGAAGAATGCATTTGACTTTCATTTGATTTAAAAAGCTTTGTTTGAATGTGTTTGACTTTCATTATATTTAATTAGCTTTGAAGAATGCATTTGACTTTCATTTGATTTAAAAAGCTTTGATTGAATGTATTTGACTTTCATTTGGATCAATTAGCTTTGAAGAATGCATTGACTTTCATTTGATTCAAAAAGCTTTGTTTGAATGTGTTTGACTTTAATTCTATTTATATAGCTTTGAAGAATGATTTTGACTTTTATTTGATTCAATTAGCATTGAAAAATGCATTTAAATTTCATTTGATTCAAAAAGCTTTGTTTGAATGTGGTTGACTTTCATTCGATTCAATTAGCTTTTAAGAATGCATTTGAATTTCATTTGATTCGAAAAGTTTCGTTTGAATGTGTTTGACTTTCATTTGATTCAATTACCTTTGAAGAATGCATTTGACTTTCATTTGATTCAAAAAGTTTTGTTTGAATGTGTTTGACTTTCATTTGGATCAATTAGCTTTGAAGAATGCATTTGACTTTCATTTGATTCAAAAAGCTTTGTTTGAATGTGTTTGACTTTCATTTGGATCAATTAGCTTTGAAGAATGCATTTGACTTTTATTTGATTCATTAAACTTTGTTTGAATGTGTTTGACTTTCATTTGATTTAATTAGCCTTTAAGAATGCATTTGACTTTCATTTGATTCAAGAAGGTTAGTTTGAATGTTTTTGACTTTCATTATTTTCAATTAGCTTTGAAGAATGCATTTGACTTTCATTTGGTTCAAAAAACTTTGTTTGAATTTGTACGACTTTCATTTTATTCAATTAGCTATAAAGAATGCATTTTAATTTCATTTGATTCAAAAAGCTTTGTTTGAATGTGTTTGACTTTCATTATATTCAATTAGCTTTGAATAATGCATTTGACTTTCATTTGATTTAAAAAGCATTGTTTGAATGTATTTGACTTTCATTTGGATCAATTACCTTTGAAGTATGCATTTGACTTTCATTTGATTCAAAAAGCTTTGTTTGAATGTGTTTGACTTTCATTTGTTTTAATTAGATTTGAAGAATGCATTTGACTTTAATTTGATTAGAAAAGTTTTGTTTAAATGTGATTGACTCTCATTTGATTAAATTAGGTTTGAAGAATGCATTTTACTTTCATTTGACTCAAAAAGCTTTGTTTGAATGTGTTTGATTTTCATTCGATCTAATTAGCTTTTAAGAATGCATTTGACTTTCATTTATTTCAAAAAGGTTTGTTTGAATGTGTTTGACTTTCATTCGATTCAATTAGCTTTTAAGAATGCATTTGACTTTCATTTGATTCAAAAAGGTTTGTTTGAATGTGTTTGACTTTCATTTGATTCAATTAGCTTTGAAGAACGCATTTGAATTTCATTTTATTCAAAAAGCTTTGTTTGAATGTTTTTGACTTTCATTTGATTCAATTAGCTTTTAAGAATGCATTTGACTTTCATTTGATTCGAAAAGTTTCGTTTGAATGTGTTTGACTTTCATTTGATTCAATTAGCTTTGAAGAATGCATTTGACTTTCATTAGATTCAAAAAGCTTTGTTTGAATGTGTTTGACTTTCATTTGGATCAATTAGCTTTGAATAATGCATTTGACTTTCATTTGATTTAAAAAGAATTGTTTGAATGTATTTGACTTTCATTTGGATCAATTACCTTTGAAGTATGCATTTGACTTTCTTTTGATTCAAAAAGCTTTGTTTGAATGTGTTTGACTTTCATTTGTTTTAATTAGCTTTGAAGAATGCATTTGACTTTCATTTGATAAGAAAATTTTTGTTTGAATGTGATTGACTCTCATTTGATTAAATTAGGTTTGAAGAATGCATTTTACTTTCATTTTACTCAAAAAGCTTTGTTTGAATGTGTTTGATTTTCATTCGATCTAATTAGCTTTTAAGAATGCATTTGACTTTCATTTATTTCAAAAAGGTTTGTTTGAATGTGTTTGACTTTCATTTGGATCAATTACCTTTTAAGAATGCATTTGACTTTCATTTGATTCAAAAAGCTTTGTTTGAATGTGTTTGACTTTCATTTGTTTCAATTAGCTTTGAAGAATGCATTTGACTTTCATTTGATTAGAAAAGTTTTGTTTGAATGTGATTGACTTTCATTTGACTAAATTAGGTTTGAAGAATGCATTTTACTTTCATTTGACTCAAAAAGTTTTGTTTGAATGTGTTTGATTTTCATTCGATCTAATTAGCTTTTAAGAATGCATTTGACTTTCATTTATTTCAAAAAGGTTTGTTTGAATGTGTTTGACTTTCATTAGTTTCAATTAGCTTTGAAGAATGCATTTGACTTTCATTTGATTCAAAAAGCTTTGTTTGAATGTGTTTGACTTTAATTCTATTCATATAGCTTTTAAGAATGATTTTGACTTTCATTTGATTCATTAAGCTTTGTTTTGAATGTGTTTGACTTTCATTCGATTCAATTAGCTTTTAAGAATGCATTTGACTTTCATTTGATTCAAAAAGGTTTGTTTGAATGTGTTTGACTTTCATTTAATTCAATTAGCTTTGAAGAATGCATTTGAATTTCATTTTATTCCAAAAAGCTTTGTATGAATGCGTTTGACTTTCAGTAGTTTCAATTAGCTTTGAAGAATGCAATTGACTTTCATTTGATTTATTAAGCTTTGTTTGAATGTGTTTGACTTTCATTCGATTCAATTAGCTTTTAAGACTGCATTTGACTTTCATTTGATTCAAAAAGGTTTGTATGAATGTATGTGACTTTCATTAGTTTTAATTAGCTTTGAAGAATGCATTTGACTTTCATTTGGTTCAAAAAGCTTTGTGTGAATGTGTTTGACTTTCATTTGATTCAATTAGCTTTGAAAATGCATTTAAATTTCAATTGATTCAAAAAGCTTTGTTTGAATGTGTTTGACTTTCATTCGATTCAATTAGCTTTTAAGAATGCAATTGACTTTCATTTGATTCGAAAAGTTTCGTTTGAATGTGTTTGACTTTCATTTGATTCAATTACCTTTGAAGTATGCATTTGACTTTCATTTGATTCAAAAAGCTTTGTTTGAATGTGTTTGACTTTCATTCGATTCAATTAGCTTTTAAGAATGCATTTGACTTTCATTTGATTCAAAAAGGTTTGTTTGAATGTGTTTGACTTTCATTTGATTCAATTAGCTTTGAAGAACGCATTTGAATTTCATTTTATTCAAAAAGCTTTGTATGAATGCTTTTTATTTTCATTAGTTTCAATTAGCTTTGAAGAATGCATTTAACTTTCATTTGGTTCAAAAATCTTTGTTTGAATGTGATAAACTTTTATTTGATTCAATTAGCTTTGAAAAATGCATTTAAATTTCATTTGATTCAAAAAGCTTTGTTTGAATGTGTTTGACTTTCATTCGATTCAATTAGCTTTTAAGAATGCATTTGACTTTCATTTGATTCGAAAAGTTTCGTTTGAATGTGTTTGACTTTCATTTGATTCAATTACCTTTGAAGAATGCATTTGACTTTCATTTGATTCAAAAAGTTTCGTTTGAATGTGTTTGACTTTCATTTGATTCAATTAGCTTTGAAAAATGCATTTAAATTTCATTTGATTCAAAAAGCTTTGTTTGAATGTGTTTGACTTTCATTCGATTCAATTAGCTTTTAAGAATGCATTTGACTTTCATTTGATTCAAAAAGTTTCGTTTGAATATGTTTGACTTTCATTTGATTCAATTACCTTTGAAGAATGCATCTGACTTTCATTTGATTCAAAAAGTTTTGTTTGAATGTGTTTGACTTTCATTTGGATCAATTAGCTTTGAAGAATGCATTTGACTTTCATTTGATTCAAAAAGCTTTGTTTGTATGTGTTTGACTTTCATTCGATTCAATTAGCTTTTAAGAATGCATTTGACTTTCATTTGATTCGAAAAGTTCGTTTGAATGTGTTTGACTTTCATTTGATTCAACTACCTTTGAAGAATGCATTAGACTTTCATTTGATTCAAAAAGTTTTGTTTGAATGTGTTTGACTTTCATTATATTCAATTAGCTTTGAATAATGCATTTGACTTTCATTTGATTCAAAAAGCTTTGTTTGAATGTGTTTGACTTTCATTTGGATCAATTAGCTTTGAAGAATGTCTTTGACTTTTATTTTATTCATTAAGCTTTGTGTGAATGTGTTTGACTTTCATTCGATTAAATTAGCTTTTAAGAATGCATTTGACTTTCATTTAATTTAAGAAGGTTTGTTTGAATGTTTTTGACTTTCATTATTTTCAATTAGCTTTGAAGAATGCATTTGACTTTCATTTGGTTCAAAAAACTTTGTTTGAATTTGTATGACTTTCATTTTATTCAATTAGCTTAAAAGAATGCATTTTAATTTCATTTGATTCAAAAAGCTTTGTTTGAATGTGTTTGACTTTCATTATATTCAATTAGCTTTGAATAATGCATTTGACTTTCATTTGATTTAAAAAGCATTGTTTGAATGTATTTGACTTTCATTTGGATCAATTACCTTTGAAGTATGCATTTGACTTTCATTTGATTCAAAAAGCTTTGTTTGAATGTGTTTGACTTTCATTTGTTTCGATTAGCTTTGAAGAATGCATTTGACTTTCATTTGATTAGAAAAGTTTTGTTTGAATGTGATTGACTTTCATTTGATTGAATTAGGTTTGGAGAATGCATTTTACTTTCATTTGACTCAAAAAGCTTTGTTTGAATGTGTTTGATTTTCATTCGATCTAATTAGCTTTTAAGAATGCATTTGACTTTCATTTATTTCAAAAAGGTTTGTTTGAATGTGTTTGACTTTCATTAGTTTCAATTAGCTTTGAAGAATGCATTTGACTTTCATTTGGTTCAAAAAACTTTGTTTGAATGTGTTTGACTTTCATTTTACTCAATTAGCTTTAAAGAATGCATTTTAATTTCATTTGATTCAAAAAGCTTTGTTTGAATGTGTTTGACTTTCATTATATTCAATTAGCTTTGAATAATGCATTTGACTTTCATTTGATTTAAAAAGCATTGTTTGAATGTATTTGACTTTCATTTGGATCAATTACCTTTGAAGTATGCATTTGACTTTCATTTGATTCAAAAAGCTTTATTTGAATGTGTTTGACTTTCATTTGTTTCAATTAGCTTTGAAGAATGCATTTGACTTTCATTTGATTAGAAAAGTTTTGTTTGAATGTGATTGACTTTCATTTGATTAAATTAGGTTTGAAGAATGCATTTTACTTTCATTTGACTCAAAAAGCTTTGTTTGAATGTGTTTGATTTTCATTCGATCTAATTAGCTTTTAAGAATGCATTTGACTTTCATTTATTTCAAAAAGGTTTGTTTGAATGTGTTTGACTTTCATTAGTTTCAATTAGCTTTGAAGAATGCATTTGACTTTCATTTGGTTCAAAAACCTTTGTTTGAATGTGTTTGACTTTCATTTTATTCAATTAGCTTTAAAGAATGCATTTTAAATTCATTTGATTCAAAAAGCATTGTTTGAATGTGTTTGACTTTCACTATATTCAATTAGCTTTGAAGAATGCATTTGACTTTCATTTGATTTAAAAAGCTTTGTTTGAATGTGTTTGACTTTCATTATATTTAATTAGCTTTGAAGAATGCATTTGACTTTCATTTGATTTAAAAAGCTTTGTTTGAATGTATTTGACTTTCATTTGGATCAATTAGCTTTTAAGAATGCATTGACTTTCATTTGATTCAAAAAGCTTTGTTTGAATGTGTTTGACTTTAATTCTAGTCATACAGCTTTGAAGAATGATTTTGACTTTCATTTGATTCATTAAGCTTTGTTTTGAATGTGTTTGACTTTCATTCGATTCAATTAGCTTTTAAGAATGCATTTGACTTTCATTTGATTCAAAAAGGTTTGTTTGAATGTGTTTGACTTTCATTTGATTCAATTAGCTTTTAAGAATGCATTTGACTTTCATTTGATTCGAAAAGTTTCGTTTGAATGTGTTCGACTTTCATTTGATTCAATTACCTTTGAAGAATGCATTTGACTTTCATTTGATTCAAAAAGTTTTGTTTGAATGTGTTTGACTTTCATTTGGATCAATTAGCTTTGAAGAATGCATTTGACTTTCATTTGATTCTAAAAGCTTTGTTTGAATGTGTTTGACTTTCATTTGGATCAATTAGCTTTGAAGAATGCATTTGACTTTTATTTGATTCATTAAGCTTTGTGTGAATGTGTTTGACTTTCATTCGATTTAATTAGCTTTTAAGAATGCATTTGACTTTCATTTGATTCAAGAAGGTTTGTTTGAATGTTTTTGACTTTCATTATTTTCAATTAGCTTTGAAGAATGCATTTGACTTTCATTTGGTTCAAAAAACTTTGTTTGAATGTGTTTGACTTTAATTCTATTCATATAGCTTTTAAGAATGATTTTGACTTTCATCTGATTCATTAAGCTTTGTTTTGAATGTGTTTGACTTTCATTCGATTCAATTAGCTTTTAAGAATGCATTTGACTTTCATTTGATTCAAAAAGGTTTGTTTGAATGTGTTTGACTTTCATTTAATTTAATTAGCTTTGAAGAATGCATGTGAATTTCATTTTATTCAAAAAGCTTTGTATGAATGTGTTTGACTTTCAGTAGTTTCAATTAGCTTTGAAGAATGCAATTGACTTTCATTTGATTTATTAAGCTTTGTTTGAATGTGTTTGACTTTCATTCGATTCAATTAGCTTTTAAGACTGCATTTGACTTTCATTTGATTCAAAAAGGTTTGTATGAATGTATGTGACTTTCATTTGGATCAATTAGCTTTGAAGAATGCATTTGACTTTTATTTTATTCAAAAAGCTTTGTTTGAATGTGTTTGACTTTCATTTGGATCAATTAGCTTTGAAGAATGCATTTAACTTTTATTTGATTCATTAAGCTTTGTGTGAATGTGTTTGACTTTCATTCGATTTAATTAGCTTTTAAGAATGCATTTGACTTTCATTTGATTTAAGAAGGTTTGTTTGAATGTTTTTTTACTTTCATTATTTTCAATTAGCTTTGAAGAATACATTTGACTTTCATTTGGTTCAAAAAACTTTGTTTGAGTTTGTATGACTTTCATTTTATTCAATTAGCTTTAAAGAATGCATTTTAATTTCATTTGATTCAAAAAGCTTTTTTTGAATGTGTTTGACTTTCATTATATTCAATTAGCTTTGAATAATGCATTTGACTTTTATTTGATTTAAAAAGCATTGTTTGAATGTATTTGACTTTCATTTGGATCAATTACCTTTGTAGTATGCATTTGACTTTCATTTGATTCAAAAAGCTTTGTTTGAATGTGTTTGACTTTCATTTGTTTCAATTAGCTTTGAAGAATGCATTTGACTTTCATTTGATTAGAAAAGTTTTGTTTGAATGTGATTGACTTTCATTTGATTAAATTAGGTTTGAAGAATGCATTTTACTTTCATTTGACTCAAAAAGTTTTGTTTGAATGTGTTTGATTTTCATTCGATCTAATTAGCTTTTAAGAATGCATTTGACTTTCATTTATTTCAAAAAGGTTTGTTTGAATGTGTTTGACTTTCATTAGTTTCAATTAGCTTTGAAGAATGCATTTGACTTTCATTTGATTCAAAAAGCTTTGTTTGAATGTGTTTGACTTTAATTCTATTCATATAGCTTTTAAGAATGATTTTGACTTTCATCTGATTCATTAAGCTTTGTTTTGAATGTGTTTGACTTTCATTCGATTCAATTAGCTTTTAAGAATGCATTTGACTTTCATTTGATTCAAAAAGGTTTGTTTGAATGTGTTTGACTTTCATTTAATTCAATTAGCTTTGAAGAATGCATGTGAATTTCATTTTATTCAAAAAGCTTTGTATGAATGCGTTTGACTTTCAGTAGTTTCAATTAGCTTTGAAGAATGCAATTGACTTTCATTTGATTTTTTAAGCTTTGTTTGAATGTGTTTGACTTTCATTCGATTCAATTAGCTTTTAAGACTGCATTTGACTTTCATTTGATTCAAAAAGGTTTGTATGAATGTATGTGACTTTCATTTGGATCAATTAGCTTTGAAGAATGCATTTTACTTTCATTTGATTCAAAAAGTTTTGTTTGAATGGGTTTGACTTTCATTTGGATCAATTAGCTTTGAAGAATGCATTTGACTTTTATTTGATTCATTAAGCTTTGTGTGAATGTGTTTGACTTTCATTCGATTTAATTAGCTTTTAAGAATGCATTTGACTTTCATTTGATTTAAGAAGGTTTGTTTGAATGTTTTTTACTTTCATTATTTTCAATTAGCTTTGAAGAATACATTTGACTTTCATTTGGTTCAAAAAACTTTGTTTGAGTTTGTATGATTTTCATTTTATTCAATTAGCTTTAAAGAATGCATTTTAATTTCATTTGATTCAAAAAGCTTTTTTTGAATGTGTTTGACTTTCATTATATTCAATTAGCTTTGAATAATGCATTTGACTTTCATTTGATTTAAAAAGCATTGTTTGAATGTATTTGACTTTCATTTGGATCAATTACCTTTGTAGTATGCATTTGACTTTCATTTGATTCAAAAAGCTTTGTTTGAATGTGTTTGACTTTCATTTGTTTCAATTAGCTTTGAAGAATGCATTTGACTTTCATTTGATTAGAAAAGTTTTATTTGAATGTGATTGACTTTCATTTGATTAAATTAGGTTTGAAGAATGCATTTTACTTTCATTTGACTCAAAAAGCTTTGTTTGAATGTGTTTGATTTTCATTCGATCTAATTAGCTTTTAAGAATGCATTTGACTTTCATTTATTTCAAAAAGGTTTGTTTGAATGTGTTTGACTTTCATTAGTTTCAATTAGCTTTGAAGAATGCATTTGACTTTCATTTGATTCAAAAAGCTTTGTTTGAATGTGTTTGACTTTAATTCTATTCATATAGCTTTTAAGAATGATTTTGACTTTCATCTGATTCATTAAGCTTTGTTTTGAATGTGTTTGACTTTCATTCGATTCAATTAGCTTTTAAGAATGCATTTGACTTTCATTTGATTCAAAAAGGTTTGTTTGAATGTGTTTGACTTTCATTTAATTCAATTAGCTTTGAAGAATGCATGTGAATTTCATTTTATTCAAAAAGCTTTGTATGAATGCGTTTGACTTTCAGTAGTTTCAATTAGCTTTGAAGAATGCAATTGACTTTCATTTGATTTTTTAAGCTTTGTTTGAATGTGTTTGACTTTCATTCGATTCAATTAGCTTTTAAGACTGCATTTGACTTTCATTTGATTCAAAAAGGTTTGTATGAATGTATGTGACTTTCATTTGGATCAATTAGCTTTGAAGAATGCATTTTACTTTCATTTGATTCAAAAAGTTTTGTTTGAATGGGTTTGACTTTCATTTGGATCAATTAGCTTTGAAGAATGCATTTGACTTTTATTTGATTCATTAAGCTTTGTGTGAATGTGTTTGACTTTCATTCGATTTAATTAGCTTTTAAGAATGCATTTGACTTTCATTTGATTTAAGAAGGTTTGTTTGAATGTTTTTTACTTTCATTATTTTCAATTAGCTTTGAAGAATACATTTGACTTTCATTTGGTTCAAAAAACTTTGTTTGAGTTTGTATGATTTTCATTTTATTCAATTAGCTTTAAAGAATGCATTTTAATTTCATTTGATTCAAAAAGCTTTTTTTGAATGTGTTTGACTTTCATTATATTCAATTAGCTTTGAATAATGCATTTGACTTTCATTTGATTTAAAAAGCATTGTTTGAATGTATTTGACTTTCATTTGGATCAATTACCTTTGTAGTATGCATTTGACTTTCATTTGATTCAAAAAGCTTTGTTTGAATGTGTTTGACTTTCATTTGTTTCAATTAGCTTTGAAGAATGCATTTGACTTTCATTTGATTAGAAAAGTTTTATTTGAATGTGATTGACTTTCATTTGATTAAATTAGGTTTGAAGAATGCATTTTACTTTCATTTGACTCAAAAAGCTTTGTTTGAATGTGTTTGATTTTCATTCGATCTAATTAGCTTTTAAGAATGCATTTGACTTTCATTTATTTCAAAAAGGTTTGTTTGAATGTGTTTGACTTTCATTAGTTTCAATTAGCTTTGAAGAATGCATTTGACTTTCATTTGATTCAAAAAGCTTTGTTTGAATGTGTTTGACTTTAATTCTATTCATATAGCTTTTAAGAATGATTTTGACTTTCATCTGATTCATTAAGCTTTGTTTTGAATGTGTTTGACTTTCATTCGATTCAATTAGCTTTTAAGAATGCATTTGACTTTCATTTGATTCAAAAAGGTTTGTTTGAATGTGTTTGACTTTCATTTAATTCAATTAGCTTTGAAGAATGCATGTGAATTTCATTTTATTCAAAAAGCTTTGTATGAATGCGTTTGACTTTCAGTAGTTTCAATTAGCTTTGAAGAATGCAATTGACTTTCATTTGATTTATTAAGCTTTGTTTGAATGTGTTTGACTTTCATTCGATTCAATTAGCTTTTAAGACTGCATTTGACTTTCATTTGATTCAAAAAGGTTTGTATGAATGTATGTGACTTTCATTTGGATCAATTAGCTTTGAAGAATGCATTTTACTTTCATTTGATTCAAAAAGTTTTGTTTGAATGGGTTTGACTTTCATTTGGATCAATTAGCTTTGAAGAATGCATTTGACTTTTATTTGATTCATTAAGCTTTGTGTGAATGTGTTTGACTTTCATTCGATTTAATTAGCTTTTAAGAATGCATTTGACTTTCATTTGATTTAAGAAGGTTTGTTTGAATGTTTTTTACTTTCATTATTTTCAATTAGCTTTGAAGAATACATTTGACTTTCATTTGGTTCAAAAAACTTTGTTTGAGTTTGTATGATTTTCATTTTATTCAATTAGCTTTAAAGAATGCATTTTAATTTCATTTGATTCAAAAAGCTTTTTTTGAATGTGTTTGACTTTCATTATATTCAATTAGCTTTGAATAATGCATTTGACTTTCATTTGATTTAAAAAGCATTGTTTGAATGTATTTGACTTTCATTTGGATCAATTACCTTTGTAGTATGCATTTGACTTTCATTTGATTCAAAAAGCTTTGTTTGAATGTGTTTGACTTTCATTTGTTTCAATTAGCTTTGAAGAATGCATTTGACTTTCATTTGATTAGAAAAGTTTTATTTGAATGTGATTGACTTTCATTTGATTAAATTAGGTTTGAAGAATGCATTTTACTTTCATTTGACTCAAAAAGCTTTGTTTGAATGTGTTTGATTTTCATTCGATCTAATTAGCTTTTAAGAATGCATTTGACTTTCATTTATTTCAAAAAGGTTTGTTTGAATGTGTTTGACTTTCATTCGATTTAATTAGCTTTTAAGAATGCATTTGACTTTCATTTGATTCAAGAAGGTTTGTTTGAATGTTTTTGACTTTCATTATTTTCAATTAGCTTTGAAGAATGCATTTGACTTTCATTTGGTTCAAAAAACTTTGTTTGAATTTGTATGACTTTCATTTTATTCAATTAGCTTTAAAGAATGCATTTCAATTTCATTTTATTCAAAAAGCTTTGTTTGAATGTGTTTGACTTTCATTATATTCAATTAGCTTTGAATAATGCATTTGACTTTCATTTGATTTAAAAAGCATTGTTTGAATGTATTTGACTTTCATTTGGATCAATTAGCTTTGAAGAATGCATTGACTTTCTTTTGATTCAAAAAGCTTTGTTTGAATGTGTTTGACTTTAATTCTATTCATATAGCTTTGAAGAATGATTTTTACTTTCATTTGATTCATTAAGCTTTGTTTTGAATGTGTTTGACATTCATTCGATTCAATTAGCTTTTAAGAATGCATTTGACTTTCATTTGATTCAAAAAGCTTTGTTTGAATGTGTTTGACTTTCATTATATTCAATTAGCTTTGAAGAATGCATTTGACTTTCATTTGATTTAAAAAGCATTGTTTGAATGTATTTGACTTTCATTTGGATCAATTACCTTTGAAGTATGCATTTGACTTTCATTTATTTCAAAAAGCTTTGTTTGAATGTGTTTGACTTTCATTTGGATCAATTAGCTTTGAAGAATTCATTTGAATTTCATTTCATTCAAAAAGCTTTGTTTGAATGTGTTTGACTTTTATTCGATTCAAATAGCTTTTAAGAATGCATTTGACTTTCATTTGATTCAAAAAGGTTTGTTTGAATGTGTTTGACTTTCATTTGATTCAATTAGCTTTGAAGAACGCATTTGAATTTCATTTTATTCAAAAAGCTTTGTATGAATGCTTTTGACTTTCATTAGTTTCAATTAGCTTTGAAGAATGCATTTAACTTTCATTTGGTTCAAAAATCTTTGTAAGAATGCATTTAACTTTCATTTTGATTCACTTAGCTTTGAAAAATGCATTTAAATTTCATTTGATTCAAAAAGCTTTGTTTGAATGTGTTTGACTTTCATTCGATTCAATTAGCTTTAAAAAATGCATTTGACTTTCATTTGATTCGAAAAGTTTCGTTTGAATGTGTTTGACTTTCATTTGATTCAATTACCTTTGAAGAATGCATTTGACTTTCATTTGATTCAAAAAGTTTTGTTTTAATGTGTTTGACTTTCATTTGGATCAATTAGCTTTGAAGAATGCATTTGACTTTCATTTGATTCAAAAAGTTTTGTTTGAATGTGTTTGACTTTCATTTGGATCAATTAGCTTTGAAGAATGCATTTGACTTTTATTTTATTCAAAAAGCTTTGTTTGAATGTGTTTGACTTTCATTTGGATCAATTAGCTTTGAAGAATGTATTTGACTTTTATATGATTCATTAAGCTTTGTGTGAATGTGTTTGACTTTCATTCGATTTAATTAGCTTTTAAGAATGCATTTGACTTTCATTTGATTCAAGAAGGTTTGTTTGAATGTTTTTGACTTTCATTATTTTCAATTAGCTTTGAAGAATACATTTGACTTTCATTTGGTTCAAAAAACTTTGTTTGAGTTTGTATGACTTTCATTTTATTCAATTAGCTTTAAAGAATGCATTTTAATTTCATTTGATTCAAAAAGCTTTGTTTGAATGTGTTTGACTTTCATTATATTCAATTAGCTTTGAATAATGCATTTAACTTTCATTTGATTTAAAAAGCATTGCTTGAATGTATTTGACTTTCATTTAGATCAATTACCTTTGTAGTATGCATTTGATTTTCATTTGATTCAAAAAGCTTTGTTTGAATGTGTTTGACTTTCATTTGTTTCAATTAGCTTTGAAGAATGCATTTGACTTTCATTTGATTAGAAAAGTTTTGTTTGAATGTGATTGACTTTCATTTGATTAAATTAGGTTTGAAGAATGCATTTTACTTTCATTTGACTCAAAAAGCTTTGTTTGAATGTGTTTGATTTTCATTCGATCTAATTAGCTTTTAAGAATGCATTTGACTTTCATTTATTTCAAAAAGGTTTGTTTGAATGTGTTTGACTTTCATTCGATTCAATTAGCTTTTAAGAATGCATTTGACTTTCATTTGATTCAAAAAGGTTTGTTTGAATGTGTTTGACTTTCATTTGATTCAATTAGCTTTGAAGAACGCATTTGAATTTCAATTTATTCAAAAAGCTTTGTGTGAATGCTTTTGATTTTCATTAGTTTCAATTAGCTTTGAAAAATGCATTTGACTTTCATTTGATTAGAAAAGTTTTGTTTGAATGTGATTGACTTTCATTTGATTAAATTAGGTTTGAAGAATGCATTTTACTTTCATTTGACTCAAAAAGCTTTGTTTGAATGTGTTTGATTTTCATTCGATCTAATTAGCTTTTAAGAATGCATTTGACTTTCATTTATTTCAAAAAGGTTTGTTTGAATGTGTTTGACTTTCATTCGATTTAATTAGCTTTTAAGAATGCATTTGACTTTCATTTGATTCAAGAAGGTTTGTTTGAATGTTTTTGACTTTCATTATTTTCAATTAGCTTTGAAGAATGCATTTGACCTTCATTTGGTTCAAAAAACTTTGTTTGAATTTATATGACTTTCGTTTTATTCAATTAGCTTTAAATAATGCATTTTAATTTCATTTTATTCAAAAAGCTTTGTTTGAATGTGTTTGACTTTCATTATATTCAATTAGCTTTGAATAATGCATTTGACTTTCATTTGAAAGCATTGTTTGAATGTATTTGACTTTCATTTGGATCAATTACCTTTGAAGTATGCATTTGAATTTCATTTGATTCAAAAAGCTTTGTTTGAATGTGTTTGACTTTCATTTGTTTCAATTAGCTTTGAAAAATGCATTTAAATTTCAATTGATTCAAAAAGCTTTGTTTGAATGTGTTTGACTTTCATTCGATTCAATTAGCTTTTAAGAATGCAATTGACTTTCATTTGATTTGAAAAGTTTCGTTTGAATGTGTTTGACTTTCATTTGATTCAATTACCTTTGAAGTATGCATTTGACTTTCATTTGATTCAAAAAGCTTTGTTTGAATGTGTTTGACTTTCATTTGGATCAATTAGATTTGAAGAATTTATTTGAATTTCATTTGATTCAAAAAGCTTTGTTTGAATGTGTTTGACTTTCATTCGATTCAATTAGCTTTTAAGAATGCATTTGACTTTCATTTGATTCAAAAAGGTTTGTTTGAATGTGTTTGACTTTCATTTGATTCAATTAGCTTTGAATAACGCATTTGAATTTCATTTTATTCAAAAAGCTTTGTATGAATGCTTTTGACTTTCATTAGTTTCAATTAGCTTTGAAGAATGCATTTAACTTTCATTTGGTTCAAAAATCTTTGTAAGAATGCATTTAACTTTCATTTTGATTCAATTAGCTCTGAAAAATGCATTTAAATTTCATTTGATTCAAAAAGCTTTGTTTGAATGTGTTTGACTTTCATTCGATTCAATTAGCTTTTAAGAATGCATTTGACTTTCATTTGATTCGAAAAGTTTCGTTTGAATGTGTTTGACTTTTATTTGATTTAATTACCTTTGAAGAATGCATTTGACTTTCATTTGATTCAAAAAGTTTTGTTTGAATGTGTTTGACTTTCATTTGGATCAATTAGCTTTGAAGAATGCATTTGACTTTCATTTGATTCAAAAAGTTTTGTTTAAATGTGTTTGACTTTCATTTGGATCAATTAGCTTTGAAGAATGCATTTGACTTTTATTTTATTCAAAAAGCTTTGTTTGAATGTGTTTGACTTTCATTTGGATCAATTAACTTTGAAGAATGCATTTGACTTTTATTTGATTCATTAAGCTTTGTGTGAATGTGTTTGACTTTCATTCGATTTAATTAGCTTTTTAAGAATGCATTTGACTTTCATTTGATTCAAGAAGGTTTGTTTGAATGTTTTTGACTTTCATTATTTTCAATTAGCTTTGAAGAATACATTTGACTTTCATTTGGTTCAAAAAACTTTGTTTGAGTTTGTATGACTTTCATTTTATTCAATTAGCTTTAAAGAATGCATTTTAATTTCATTTGATTCAAAAAGCTTTGTTTGACTGTGTTTGACCAAGATGGTCAAGGGTCAACTATCCATGGTCAAGATGAGGAGGTTCAACACGGTGCTATTGAGCAAGGTGCTAAGGGATTATTCTTGTCTAAATCATTCTTCAATCCTATGCACGGTTTTAGTCCAAAGAGTTTAACAAATGGTTACACTTCCCTTAGTGTAATTAATCTTGTTGAAGGTATCTAGTACATGAGCCGTTTTTCCAAGCTTGAAGCCACGCATGATTTATGCATTTGGGAGTTACATTGGACTGATTTTTGACAGCGTGATTCAAGGCTTGTGTTGGGCGTGAATTAAGGCATTAGTTGGCTGATTATTCTACCTCTTTACTTGGGGTTTACATGTACTTAATTAGAGAGTTGTTGCTAGAATAAAGGAGCTTGAATCAAGGGTTTAAATGGGAGGTTACAAGCGTGACTCAAGGGGGTTGTTTGCATGTTTTCTTGGTCGTTGAAGATGCTGTTTGAAGACCTCATGATTGCTGAACGTTTTTCTCCTTAATTTAAGCATAGTTTTAAGCTTAGTTGATTAGTTTTACTTTGTTGTTATGAGGGGTTAATTGGACAGTCATATGAGCCTTTTAATCACCTTATAATTAGCATTTTATCTTGTCTTTTAATTAGGCAAGTGATGGATGATCATTAAAAATTGTAGAAGGGAATCCTATGTTCCTTTATGTAACTTATACACTACTATAAATAGTGTACTATGCATGAATGAAAAGCATCCAGAAATTTGCTTAAACACTTGTGTTTTGTTGATTAAACGTGACTTAGCAATTAGTCATTTTTAAGGTCCAAGTTTGATAACTCAAATTTGAAGAGTGCTAGTTTTGGTAGAGTGTTCCCAAACCTAGGAACTTGCGTAGTGAACGAGTGGGTTGAGTGTTCCCCATTCCTAACTACACCAAGCAAAGGGTGAGTGTTCCCCTTTGTTATATCCGAGACTAGGGTTGAGTGTTCCCCTATTCTCCCCTTCACTAATCACGATTTCACTAAGACCCCTTAAAACGTACTTTTGTAACAAGGTTCTCATCTTGCTTACACATCATTTGGCGCGTCAGGTAGGGGGTGTTTTCCTAAACATTTCCTAAGGGGTCGTATACCTACACACCATGGGAGAGAATCAAGACTTGAGGACAGCCTTGGAAGCTCTTAATCGATCCATTGCTAGTCAAGAAAGGTTGGCCGAAACCAATGCCAATCTACAAGGGAACCTTGCTGCCTTGATGGCAAGGCTCATGAACGAGCAAGATAGGAGAGATCAAGATGAAGACCCTCCACCTAGGAGGGAAGATAGGAGTCTCAAAAGTGGACGTCCCTTCTTTTGATGGGACACTTGATCCAGAGAAGTACTTGGAATGGGAGAAATCCTTGGAAAGGTACTTTGAATACAAGGACATTCATGAGGATGTTCAACGTTTTAAGATTGCCAAAGTCAAGTTGAAGGGCTATGGTGATAGTTGGCTACAAGGAGAGCAGAGGGGACGTACCCTTAGGGGAAAGCTCCTATCTCTACTTGGGGCAAACTCAAGAAACGGATGAAAGACCGTTTCATCCCCCACAACTACAAGCAGAGTCAATATGTGAAGTGGAGTACCTTGCAACAAAAATGGGGACTCTGTGGAGGATTACATAAAAGAGTTTGATAGACTTGCTATTGTGTGTGAAGTAACCGAAAATGAAGAGCTCAAAATGGGGCGTTTCATATCTGGTTTGGACCAAGAATTACAAGACAAACTTGAAGGTTATACTAACCTCACGTTTGCTGAAGCTTGCAAGTTGGTGATTAAGTTCGATGCTAAGAGGAAGAAGAAGAAGCCTACTACCATTCCTCAATTGGCACGAAAACCTTCTTTTCCTACGAAGGAAGGTTCTTCCTTTAACAAACCAAGTAATCCACCAAAAAAGGACACAAAGGACGTGAAGCTAGGTGACATTGTGTGTTACAAATGTGGAGGACGAGGTCATTACAAGAAGGATTGTCCTAATACTAGGGCGTTAACCATACAAGAGGTTAAGCTCATGGCCACTCAAAACATCAACTGGGATGAGTTTGAGGAGGGGGAAGAAGAAGTTGAAGATGATTGTGATGATTGCATTGCCGAGCCAGAGGAGAAGACTAGCCTCGTGATTAGGAGGGCCTTACAAGCACGTGTGGAAGAGGATGCTGCCCCCAACGACAACACATTTTCATCACCCGTTGTAAAATTGGTGACGAGGTATGTGATTTGATTATTGATGGAGGAAGTGAGGCTAATACCGTGTCTAAGACCCTAGTATCTAAACTTGGTCTTACGACTACTAATCATCCACAACCTTACAAATTAAGTTGGTTAGATTCTAATGCTAGCACTGGGGTTAGGAAGCAATGCATGGTTTCTTTTTTGTATTGGTTCGTATTGTGATTCTATATTATGTGATGTTGTGTCCATGGATGCTTGTCATATTCTACTTGGTAGGCCTTGGCAAACTGATAAAAGATCTATACATGATGGGTATCACAACACGTATACCATAGTCCATGAAGGGAGAAAGAAAAAACTACACCCTTTACCACCCCCACGGTTTTCACCATCACAAACACCCCAAAAAGAAGTATCCTTGTTGTCTCTTAAAGAGTTTGAAAGGGAGTTAGATGGTGAGGGAGAGTTGTTCATACTATACTCCAAAGAAACCCACGAAAATTTTGTTGCTCAAAATCCTAAGTTAGCCCAATTGATTAAGGATTTTGAGGACGTTTTTCCGAATGAATTACCTAAAGAACTACCACCCATACGTGGAATTGAGCATCAAATCGATCTCATTCCCGGAGCACCTTTGCCAAATAAGCCAGCCTATAGGTGTAACCCTTTAGAAACTAAGGAATTACAACGTCAAATTGAAGAGCTAATGGGGATGGGTTATGTGCGTGAGTCCATGAGTCCATGTGCCGTTCCTGCTTTGTTGGTCCCTAAGAAAGATGGTACTTGGAGAATGTGTATTGATAGTAGAGCCGTTAATAACATTACTATCAAGTACAGGTTTCCAATTCCAAGGCTTGATGACATGCTTGATGAGTTAAGTGGTTCCAAGGTCTTCTCAAAGGTAGACTTGAGAAGTGGGTATCATCAAATTCGCATGAGAGAAGGGGATGAATGGAAAACCGCGTTCAAGACAAAGCATGGGTTGTATGAGTGGCTCGTCATGCCATTTGGCCTTACAAATGCCCCTAGCACGTTCATGAGATTAATGAATGAGGTGCTAAGGCCATTTCTTGGCAAGTTCGTGGTAGTATACTTGGATGACATTCTCATTTATTCACGTGATGAAGAATCTCATTTTGATCATCTTTTCCAAGTATTTTCTGTTTTGAGGCAAGAAAAATTGTATGGGAAACTAGAAAAATGTGATTTTTTTATTGTATGAAGTCATGTTTCTTGGTTACATAGTTTCAGGTGATGGCGTGAAGGTGGATCCTAGCAAAATTGAAGCAATCAATCATGGCCTAGTCCAAGGACACTCACGGAAGTTCGTTCATTTCATGGACTTGCCTCCTTCTATAGAAGATTCATCAAGAATTTTAGCACACTCATGTCTCCCATCACCGAGTGTACTAAGAAAGGCGTGTTTGAATGGACACCCCAAGCTCAAAGGGCATTTGAAGAAGTCAAGAAGAAGATGTGCAACACACCCATCTTAGCACTTCCGGATTTTTCCAAACCATTTGAGGTTGAATGTGACGCAAGTGGAAAGGGTATTGGTGCCGTATTGATTCAAGGTGGGCGTCCCATTGCTTTTTAGTGAGAAGATGAGTCAAGGCAAGTTGAATTACTCCACCTATGATAAAGAGTTCTATGCTATGGTAAGAGCTCTAGATCATTGGTCACATTACTTGAGGCCACAACCTTTCATATTGCATTCCGATCATGAATCCTTGAGGTTCATACATGGCCAAAAGAAGCTGAATGCAAGACATGCAAAGTGGGTCGAATTCTTGCAAACATTTAACTTTTCCTCTAAATACAAGAGTGGGAAAGCTAATGTGGTTGCGGATGCCTTATCTCGAAGGCATAATTTGCTTGGAATGGTTGAAGCAAAGGTACTTGGGTTCGATTTGATCAAAGAATACTATCAAGAAGATGATGAACTCAAAAGGATAATTGATAACTGTGTCCATGGAGTCTATGATCTGTTTTCCTTACATAATGGTTTTCTTTTTAAAGGAAATAGATTATGTATTCCAAAATGTCCCATTAGAAGTTTGTTGATACATGAAGCTCATGGGGGAGGGCTAGCTGGTCACGTTGGTATTCACAAGACAGTGGAGCTTCTCCAAGCTCACTTTTATTGGCCGAAAATGTTAGCCACGGTTCATCATGTGGTGAGTCGTTGTTCTACTTGTCAAAGAGCAAAGATGGTGTTTCATAAAGGTCTCTACAAGCCCTTACCAATTCCCGAGAGACCTTGGGAAGATGTTAGTATGGATTTTATTGTAGCTTTGCCAAGAACTCAAAGAGGCAAGGATTCAATAATGGTGGTGGTTGATCGGTTTTCAAAAATGGCTCATTTCATTCCTTGCCATAAAACTGAAGATGCAGTAAAAGTGGCTAAGTTGTACTTCGAAGAAGTGGTTCGTTTTCATGGGGTGCCACGCACCATTGTGTCGGATCGTGACACTAAGTTCCTAAGTCATTTTTGGAAGTCTATTGGCGTTTGATGGAAACTAAGTTATTGTTTTCTACCTCACATCATCCACAAACCGATGGTCAAACGGAGGTGGTGAATAGGATACTTGGTTCGTTGCTTAGGGCTTTGGTAAGCAAAAGTACCAAAGATTGGGATAATAAGCTTGCTCATGCCGAGTTTGCTTATAATAGGACACCTAGTGCTACTACGAAGTACTCTCCTTTTGAAGTAGTATATGGCGTTAATCCTTATGTTCCCATTGATCTTATTGCTTTGCCAAAAGACAAGTTCGTTCATGGTGGGGCAAAGGAGCAAGCCGAGTTCATGATAAAAGTCCATAAAGAAGTTCGAAGAAACATTGAAAAGGCAAATGAAATCTACAAGAAACAAGCCAACAAACGAGTTAGAAATATGAAGTCTTTTGAAGTTGGGACTTGGTGTGGATTTACATGAGGAAAGAACGTTTTCCTAGCAAAAGGAAGAACAAGCTTATGCCAAGAGCCGAGGGTCCGTTTGAGGTCGTGGAAAGGATCAATGACAATGCATACAAAATAGATTTGGGAGGCCAATATGGTGTCTCAAGTACATTCAACATTGGTGATCTTGCTCCTTACTTTGATGATGACGAATTGAGGGCAATTCCTTTTGAAGAAGGGGAAGATGACCAAGATGGTCAAGGGTCAACTATCCATGGTCAAGATGAGGAGGTTCAACACGGTGCTATTGAGCAAGGTGCTAAGGGATTATTCTTGTCTAAATCATTCTTCAATCCTATGCACGGTTTTAGTCCAAAGAGTTTAACAAATGGTTACACTTCCCTTAGTGTAATTAATTTGTTGAAAGGTATCTAGTACATGAGCCGTTTTTCCAAGCTTGAAGCCACGCATGATTTGCATTTGGGAGTTACATTGGACTGATTTTGACAGCGTGATTCAAGGCTTGTGTTGGGCGTGAATTAAGGCATTAGTTGGCTGATTATTCTACCTCTTTACTTGGGGTTTACATGTACTTAATTAGAGAGTTGTTGCTAGAATAAAGGAGCTTGAATCAAGGGTTTAAATGGGAGGTTACAAGCGTGACTCAAGGGGGTTGTTTGCATGTTTTCTTGGTCGTTGAAATGCTGTTTGAAGACCTCATGATTGCTGAACGTTTTCTCCTTAATTTAAGCATAGTTTTAAGCTTAGTTGATTAGTTTTACTTTGTTGTTATGAGGGTTAATTGGACAGTCATATGAGCCTTTTAATCACCTTATAATTAGCATTTTATCTTGTCTTTTAATTAGGCAAGTGATGGATGATCATTAAAAATTGTAGAAGGGAATCCTATGTTCCTTTATGTAACTTATACACTACTATAAATAGTGTACTATGCATGAATGAAAAGCATCCAGAAATTTGCTTAAACACTTGTGTTTTGTTGATTAAACGTGACTTAGCAATTAGTCATTTTTAAGGTCCAAGTTTGATAACTCAAATTTGAAGAGTGCTAGTTTTGGTAGAGTGTTCCCAAACCTAGGAACTTGCGTAGTGAACGAGTGGGTTGAGTGTTCCCCATTCCTAACTACACCAAGCAAAGGGTGAGTGTTCCCTTTGTTATATCCGAGACTAGGGTTGAGTGTTCCCCTATTCTCCCTTCACTAATCACGATTTCACTAAGACCCTTAAAACGTACTTTTGTAACAAGGTTCTCATCTTGCTTACACATCAGTGTTTGACTTTCATTATATTCAATTAGCTTTGAATAATGCATTTGACTTTCATTTGATTTAAAAAGCATTGTTTTGAATGT
>NW_018742425.1:0-68359 GCF_001683475.1 Chenopodium quinoa | reverse complement strand
GAGGAGACGGCGATCATGAGAGGATCGTTCCTATTGTCCCAAGAAGGCCTCTCCGCCTCCTCGCTATCCTCAGATTCGGTTAAGTAGCTGCTACTGCTACTTTGAACGTGACCGGCATCAAGAGCCGGCTGGGGAGTTGGAGACCTCCTCATCAGAGCCTACCTGCTCTCTAGTCTCCTGGAGGGAGCACTCTCTTCGTTTAAAATGCTATCACCCGGGGTGCTAGGAGCGCCCCCGGGTGAGCCTCTCTGCTCTACCTCTCCTTGCTCTACTTCACCGCCTGAAGCTGGGACCTCAGGCGGCTGCTCATCTGAGCTCCCACTTCTGTAGTTTGGGATCTCTGGCAGTAGACCGGATTCTGGCCATTGTGTCCTGCACAGACACAGAGTCGGTCGATATGGGTGTTGAAAAAGGGTTGTCCCAAAGAACAGAGGCGGCAGACCCAGTTCTAGACTCAGCCGTACTAATAAATCGGCTGAGTTCACAGCTAGGTTCCGGGTATGGGTATAAGGGGTCCATCTACTTATGGGACCAATGAACAAAAATGCGAGTAAAAGACTCAAACGGAAATACATGAAAAAGCTAGAAAGAATAGAGACGGTACCTAGAAGAAAATCTGGAAATTCTTTGGGATGCTTGCGAAGACGCAGGCGGTTCAAAATCCGGCTGGGTTTCTCTGATTACCCTCTCGAAAACCTCTGGCTAGCTTGCAACGACCCAGACGGTCTGTAGACCGGTTGCTCCCAACGAATCTCAACTCTGAATGCTCTCAACTCTCAAATTGTCGGCTGCTCTCAAATTTTCAGAAATTTGGCAAAGTTTGTAAATGAGAGCTCAGGGGACATCTTCTCCTATTTATAGAATTTGTCCCAGAAGGTGAAAAGTCGTGACTCTTCGCCTTCTGCTTTTTCATCCTTCAAAAAAAAAAAAAAAAAAAAAAAACCTTTCACCGGCGCCACGTGGCACCCTGCCACGTCAGCACCAGTGAGGGGCAAATATTTGGGGTAAAAATACCCTAAACACGTGGCCCAATGGCCTAGTGACACGTGGCATCCAGCCGTTGGTCAGCAGTGCTCCAATCCTCTGTTGACACGTGTCCTCTAAACCCTAAAAGGGAAACCATCCCTTCCCACTATAAATAGTGGAAGGACCCTCATTAATGGGGGGTGGAACATTTGTTGTTCACATTGAATACTCCTCAAAAAGAAAAACACTTACCCCGAGCAATATTAATTGCAGAATTCTCCCATTATGCGAGAAGTAACTTCCACATTACGTGCATTCTACCTCCCGTATCTTTACTAACTTGATCGTCGGAGGCGGAGCTCCTACCCCAGGAGTCTTCGTGATTTTGCAGGCACAGGCGTCGAAGGGCATTCTTGGAATTGTAACTCTCCCGCAGGACACATAAAAAAACCCCGAAACACATTTGACTTTCATTTGATTTAATTAGCTTTGTTGAATGCATTCGACTTTCATTTGATTAAATTAGCTTTATTGAATGCATTTGACTTTAATTTGATTCAAAAAGCTTTGTTTGAATGTGTTTGACTTTCATTTGATTCAATTAGCTTTTGTTGAATGCATTAGACTATCATTTGATTCAATTAGCTTTGTTTGAATGTGTTTGACTTTCATTTGATTCAATTTTTGTAGAATGCATTTGACTTTCATTTGATTCAATTAGCTTTGTTGAAGGCATTCGACTTTCATTTGATTCAAAAAGCTTTCTTTGAATGTGTTTGACTTTCATTTGATTCAATAAGCCTTTTAGAATGCATTTAACTTTCATTTGATTTAATTAGCTTTTTTGAATGCAATTGACTTTCATTTGATTCAAAAAGCTTTGTTTGAATGTGTTTGACTTTCATTTGATTCAATTAGCTTTGTTTGATTGTGTTTAACTTTCTTTTGATTCAATTAGCTTTCTAGAATGCATTTGACTTTCTTTTTATTCAATTAGCTTTGTTAAATGCATGTGACTTTCATTTGATTCAAAAAGCTTTGATTGAATGTGTTTGACTTTCATTTGATTCAATTAGCGTTGTAGAATGCATTTGACTTTTATTTGATTCAATTAGCTTTGTTGAAGGCATTTGACTTTCATTTGATTCAAAAAGCTTTCTTTGAATGCATTTGACTTTCATTTGATTCAATTACCTTTGTTGAATGCATTTGAGTTTTATTTGATTCAATTAGCTTTGTTAAAAGCATTTGACTTTCATTTGATTCAAAAAGCTTTCTTTTAATGTGTTTGACTCTCATTTAATTCAGTTACCTTTGTCAAATGCATTTGAGTTTTATTTGATTCAATTAGCTTTGTTAAAAGCATTTGACTTTCATTTGATTCAAAAAGCTTTCTTAGAATGCATTTGACTTTCATTTGATTCAATTAGCTTCGTCGAATGCATTTGACTTTCTTTTGATTCAATTAGCTTTGTTGCATGCATTTGACTTTCATTTGTTTATAAAAACTTTGTTTGAATGTGTTTGACTTTCATTTGATTCAATTAGCTTTGTAGAATGTGTTTGACTTTCATTTTATTCAATTAGCTTATTTGAATGCATTTGACTTTCATTTGATTCAAAAAGCTATGTTTGAATGTGTTTGACTTTCATTTGATTCAATTAGCCTTTTAAAATGCATTTGAATTTCATTTGATTCAATTAGCTTTGTTGAATGCATTTGACTTTCATTTGATTAAAAAAGCTTTGTTTGAATGTGTTTGACTTTCATTTGATTCAATTAGCTTTGTAGAATGCATTTGACTTTCATTTGATTCAATTAGCTTTGTTGCATGCATTTGACTTTCATTTGTTTAAAAAAACTTTGTTTGAATGTGTTTGACTTTCATTTGATTCAATTAGCTTTGTAGAATGCATTAGACTTTCATTTGATTCAATTAGCTTTGTTTGAATGTGTTTGACTTTCATTTAATTCAATTTTTGTAGATTGCATTTGACTTTCATTTGATTCAATTAGCTTTGTTGAATGCATTTGTCTTTCATTTGATTCAAAAAGCTTTGTTTGAATGTGTTTCACTTTCATTTGATTTAGTTAGCTTTGTTTGATCGTGTTTAACTTTCTTTTGATTCAATTCGCTTTGTAGAATGAATTTGACTTTCATTTAATTCAATTAGCTTTGTTGAATGTATTTGACTTTCATTTGATTCAAAAAACTTTGATTGAATGTGTTTGACTTTCATTTGATTCAATTAGCTTTGCAGAATGGATTAGACTTTCATTTGATTCAATTAGCTTTGTTTGAATTTGTTTGATTTTCATTTAATTCAATTTTTGTAGATTGCATTTGACTTTCATTTGATTCAATTAGCTTTGTTGAATGCATTTGACTTTCATTTGATTCAAAAAGCTTTGTTTGAATGTGTTTCACTTTCATTTGATTCAATTAGCTTTGTAGAATGCATTTGACTTTCATTTGATTCAATAAGCTTTGTTGAAAGCATTTGACTTTTATTTGATTCAAAAAGCTTTGTTTGAATGTGTTTGAGTTTCATTTGAATCAATTAGCTTTGTAGAATGCATTTGACTTTCATTTGATTCAATTAGCTTTGTTGAAAGCAATTGACTTTCATTTGATTCAAAAAGCTTTGTTTCAATGTGTTTGACATTCATTTGATATAATTAGCTTTGTAGAATGCATTTGACTTTCATTTGATTTAATTAGCTTTGTTGAATGCATTCGACTTTCATTTGATTATATTAGCTTTGTTGAATGCATTTGACTTTAATTTGATTCAAAAAGCTTTGTTTGAATGTGTTTGACTTTCATTTGATTCAATTAGCTTTTTTTTAATGCATTAGACTATCATTTGATTCAATTAGCTTTGTTTGAATGTGTTTGACTTTCATTTGATTCAATTTTTGTAGAATGCATTTGACTTTCATTTGATTTAATTAGCTTTGTTGAAGGCATTTGACTTTCATTTGATTCAAAAAGCTTTCTTTGAATGTGTTTGACTTTCATTTGATTCAATAAGCCTTTTAGAATGCATTTAACTTTCATTTGATTTAATTAGCTTTTTTGAATGCAATTGACTTTCACTTGATTCAAAAAGCTTTGTTTGAATGTGTTTGACTTTCATTTGATTCAATTAGCTTTATTTGATTGTGTTTAACTTTCTTTTGATTCAATTAGCTTTCTAGAATGCATTTTACTTTCTTTTTATTCGATTAGCTTTGTTAAATGCATTTGACTTTCATTTGATTCAAAAAGCTTTGATTGAATGTGTTTGGCTTTCATTTGATTCAATTAGCGTTGTAGAATGCATTTGACTTTTATTTGATTCAATTAGCTTTGTTGAAGGCATTTGACTTTCATTTGATTCAAAAAGCTTTCTTTGAATGCATTTGACTTTCATTTGATTCAATTTCCTTTGTTGAATGCATTTGAGTTTTATTTGATTCAATTAGCTTTGTTAAAAGCATTTGACTTTCATTTGATTCAAAAAGCTTTCTTTTAATGTGTTTGACTCTCATTTGATTCAAATAGCTTTTTAGAATGCATTTAACTTTCATTTAATTCAAAAATCTTTCTTTGAATGTGTTTGACTTTTATTTGATTCAATTGGCTTTTTTGAATGCATTTGACTTTCATTTGTTTCAAAAAGCTTTTTTGAATGTGTTTGACTTTCATTTGATTCAATTAGCTTTGTAGAATGCATTTGATTTTTATTTTATTCAATTAGCTTCGTTGAATGCATTTGACTTTCATTTGATTCAAAAAGCTTTGTTTGAATATGTTTCACTTTCATTTTATTCAGTTAGCTTTGTTTGATCATGTTTAACTTTCTTTTGATTCAATTCGCTTTGTAGTATGCATTTGACTTTCATTTGATTCAATTAGCTTAGTTGAATGTATTTGACTTTCACTTGATTCAAAAACCTTTGATTGCATGTGTTTGACTTTCATTTGATTCACTTAGCTTTGTAGAATGCATTTGACTTTTATTTGATTAAATTAGCTTTGTAGAATGCTTTTACCTTTCTTTGTATCAAAAAGCTTTGTTTGAATGTGTTTCACTTTCATCTGATTCAATTAGCTTCGTAGAATGCATTAGACTTTCGTTTGATTCAATTAGCTTTGTTTGAATGTGTTTGAGTTTCATTTGATTCAATTTTTGTAGATTTCATTTGACTTTCATTTGGTTCAATTAGCTTTTTTGAATGCATTTGACTTTCATTTGATTCAAAAAGCTTTGTTTGAATGTGTTTGACTTTCATTTGCATCAATTAGCTTTGTTTGATCGTGTTAAATTTTCTTTTGATTCAATTAGCTTTGAATAATGCATTTGACTTTCATTTGATTCTATTAGCTTTGTTGAATGAATTTGACCCTCATTTGATTCAAAAAGCTTTGATTGAATGTGTTTCACTTTCATTTGATTCAGTTACCTTTGTAGAATGAATTTGAGTTTTATTTGATTCAATTAGCTTTGTTAAAAGCATTTGACTTTCATTTGATTCAAAAAGCTTTCTTAGAATGCATTTGACTTTCATTTGATTCAATTAGCTTTGTAGAATGCATTTGACTTTCTTTTGATTCAATTAGCTTTGTTGCATGCATTTGACTTTCATTTGTTTATAAAAACTTTGTTTGAATGTGTTTGACTTTCATTTGATTCAATTAGCTTTGTAGAATGTGTTTGACTTTCATTTGATTCAATTAGCTTATTTGAATGCATTTGACTTTCATTTGATTCAAAAAGCTATGTTTGAATGTGTTTGACTTTCATTTGATTCAATTAGCCTTTTATAATGCATTTGAATTTCATTTGATTCAATTAGCTTTGTTGAATGCATTTGACTTTCATTTGATTAAAAAAGCTTTGTTTGAATGTGTTTGACTTTCATTTGATTCAATTAGCTTTGTAAAATGCATTTAACTTTCATTTGATTCAATTAGCTTTGTTGCATGCATTTGACTTTCATTTGTTTAAAAAAAATTTTGTTTGAATGTGTTTGACTTTCATTTGATTCAATTAGCTTTGTAGAATGTGTTTGACTTTCATTTGATTCAATTAGCTTATTTGAATGCATTTAACTTTCATTTGATTCAAAAAGCTATGTTTGAATGTGTTTGACTTTCATTTGATTCAATTAGCCTTTTAGAATGCATTTGAATTTCATTTGATTCAATTAGCTTTGTTGAATGCATTTGACTTTCAATTGATTAAAAAAGCTTTGTTTGAATGTGTTTGACTTTCATTTGATTCAATTAGCTTCGTAGAATGCATTTGACTTTCATTTGATTCAATTAGCTTTGTGGCATGCATTTGACTTTCATTTATTTAAAAAAACTTTGTTTGAATGTGTTTGACTTTCATTTGATTCAATTAGCTTTGTAGAATGCATTAGACTTTCATTTGATTCAATTAGCTTTGTTTGAATGTGTTTGACTTTCATTTAATTCAATTTTGGTAGATTGCATTTGACTTTCATTTGATTCAATTAGCTTTGTTGAATGCATTTGACTTTCATTTGATTCAAAAAGCTTTGTTTGAATGTGTTTCACTTTCATTTGATTTAGTTAGCTTTGTTTGATCGTGTTTAACTTTCTTTTGATTCAATTCGCTTTGTAGAATGAATTTTACTTTCATTTAATTCAATTAGCTTTGTTGAATGTATTTGACTTTCATTTGATTCAAAAAACTTTGATTGAATGTGTTTGACTTTCATTTGATTCAATTAGCTTTGTAGAATGCATTAGAGTTTCATTTGATTCAAAAAGCTTTGTTTGAATGTGTTTGAGTTTCAATTGATTCAATTAGCTTTGTAGAATGCATTTGACTTTCATTTGATACAATAAGCTTTGTTGAAAGCATTTGACTTTTATTTGATTCAAAAAGCTTTGTTTGAATGTGTTTGAGTTTCATTTGATTCAATTAGCTTTGTAGAATGCATTTGACTTTCATTTTATTCAATTAGCTTTGTTAAATGCATTTGACTTTCATTTGATTCAAAAAGCTTTGATTGAATGTGTTTGACTTTCATTTGATTCAATTAGCGTTGTAGAATGCATTTGACTTTTATTTGATTCAATTAGCTTTGTTGAAGGCATTTGACTTTCATTTGATTCAAAAAGCTTTCTTTGAATGTGTTTGACTTTCTGATGTGGATTTAAACCCCTTAACTTAATAAAGAATCTAAAATCACACAAGTAACACAAGCCCTTCGAATTTCCTAAGAAAATCGAACAACTTAAGAATAACGAACCGGATATGACATTGAAAACGACCACTCCTGGAACGAATTCAACGCCTCTTAAATTACCTAGACCACTCCTGGAACTAAGTACTTTGATGAACAAAACTTAGACTACTCCTAGAACTAAGAATTGAACGTTCTAATTATCAAAACAACTCTTTGAATTGAAAACTAGCAAAAGAATTTGTAAGCAATTAAGCAAAACAAACAATAAACTTGTATTGAATTTTCTGGTTTTTTGTTTTTACAAAGCCACGAAAAAATCCCTTATTTATAGACTAAAACTAACTATTCCTAAGTCTATTCAAACTAGAAAAAAACCCTAGCCTTGATCCCAAAGTATCCTAGATAGAATAGGAAAACCAATTCTAATGGAACTAGGAAACTAGTAATAAGACTAGTTCTAATTAACCTAAAACTTCTTAAAACAATTCCTAATTGACTTAGAAATTATTTTAAACTAAATTAACAGAAATTAAGAAGATTCCTAATTGCTTAAACCAAGAAAAAACCCTTTCAAGTGAAAGGTAAAAACTTGCAAGCAAAAACTCTAGAAAAAACTAAGTTAGGAAAATCTTTCTTCTCGTACTGCCGCCGAACCACCACCTCACGCGCCGCCATCATCGACACGCGCCCCACCGCCGTGTAGCTGGACTCAGGCCGGAGCTAGGGAGCCGGCGTGTGGCATCAAATCGGCGCGTCGCCGCCGCTGCCGTCGTCGGAACCCAACTGGTCCTTGACTTCTTCTTCAATGGTTGCGCATGTTAACCATTCTTGATTCTTTACTCCAAGCTCGAACCCTATTGGCCTTAAAACCAATATGATTGGCTCTTCAAAAGAATTTCCCTCTTGATCCACATCACTTTCATTTGATTCAATAAGCCTTTTAGAATGCATTTAACTTTCATTTGATTCAATTAGCTTTGTTTAATGCATTTGACTTTCATTTGTTTCAAAAAGCTTTGTTTGAATGTGTTTGACATTCATTTAATTCAAAAAGCTTTGTTTAAATGTGTTTGACTTTTATTTAGTTCAATTAGCTTTTTAGAATGCATTTGACTTTCATTTGATTCAATTAGCTTTGTTGAAAGCATTTGACTTTCATTTGAATCAAAAAGCTTTATTTGAATGTGTTTGAGTTTCATTTGATTCAATTAGCTTTGTAGAATGCATTTGACTCTTAATTGATTCAATTAGCTTTGTTGAAAGCATTTGACTTTCTTTTAATTCAAAAAGCTTTATTAGAATGCGTTTGACTTTCATTTCATTCAATTAGCTTTGTTGAAAGCATTTGACTTTCATGTGATTCAAAAAGCTTTGTTTGAATGTGTTTGACATTCATTTGATTCAATTAGCTTTGTAGAATGCATTTGACTTTCATTTGATTTAATTAGCTTTGTTGAATGCATTCGACTTTCATTTCATTAAATTAGCTTTGTTGAATGCATTGGACTTTAATTTTATTCGAAAAGCTTTGTTTGAATGTGTTTGACTTTCATTTGATTCAATTAGCTTTTGTTGAATGCATTAGACTATCATTTGATTCAATTAGCTTTGTTTGAATGTGTTTGACTTTCATTTGATTCAATTTTTGTAGAATGCTTTGACTTTAATTTGATTCAATTAGCATTTTTGAATGCAATTGACTTTCATTTGATTCAAAAAGCTTTGTTTGAATGTGTTTGACTTTCATTTGATTCAATTAGCTTTGTTTGATTGTGTTTAACTTTCTTTTGATTCAATTAGCTTTCTAGAATGCATTTGACTTTCATTTTATTCAATTAGCTTTGTTAAATGCATTTGACTTTCATTTTATTCAAAAAGCTTTGATTGAATGTGTTTGACTTTCATTTGATTCAATTAGCGTTGTAGAATGCATTTGAATTTTTTTTGATTCAATTAGGTTTTTTGAAGGCATTTGTTTTTCATTTGATTCAAAAAGCTTTCTTTGAATGTGTTTGACTTTCATTTGATTCAATAAGCCTTTTAGAATGCATTTAACTTTCATTTGATTCAATTAGCTTTGTTGAAAGCATTTGACTTTCATTTGAATCAAAAAGCTTTGTTTGAATGTGTTTGAGTTTCATTAGATTCAATTAGCTTTGTAGAATGCATTTGATTTTCAATTGATTCAATTAGTTTTGTTGAAAGCATTTGACTTTCTTTTAATTCAAAAAGCTTTATTTGAATATGTTTGACTTTCATTTGATTCAATTAGCTTTGTAAAATGCATTAGATTTTCATTTGATTCAATTGGCTTTGTTTGAATGTGTTTGACTTTCATTTGATTTAAAAAGCTTTGTTTGAATGTGTTTGACTTTCATTTGATTCAATTAGCTTCATTGAATGCATTTGACTTTCATTTGATTCAATTAGCTTTGTTGAAAGCATTTGACTTGCTTTTGATTCAAAAAGCTTTGTTTGAATGTATTTGAACTTCAATCGATTCAATTAGCTTTGTAAAATGCATTTGACTTTCACTTGATTCAATTAGTGATTAGGGGATTTTGCTCCCACCAATCGGAATGCGCCACGTGGGCCAATCAGGTCCTGCCAAGTGTCCCCCAGTTGGAACTGTCAGGGCTTGCCACGTGGCACACACTTATTCGTCCACCTTGGACCTATTATGTCATGACACGTGGCATACTCCATGCCTAATGGAGAAACCGGCCACCCAGGCCCAACTTCCGAGGGAAGCCCAATCAGCCCTAGGTTAACCTAAACCTAGGATTGGCACGTTTCCCAAGGTTATAAATACCTCCCTTAATCCTCATTAAGAGAGAACATGCTAAAAACGCAGGTTACACACATTAAACACTCTCACCTAGAGAGACCCAATCACCTTAATTTCCGCATTAATTACTCCTTAATCAAGTACTAACTTGACCGTCGGAGGCGGAGCTCCCACCACCAGGAGTCTCCGTTGTTTTGCAGGTACAGGCGTCCGGTTCCAGTCTCGGAATTGTAACTCTCCCGCAGGACATAAGAAAACCCCGAAACATTTGGCGCCGTCTGTGGGGAGAGTACTTCTGAGATGGCATCCACGTTTGTACCGACTCCTGAAGAGAGACGTCCCCTGGACGACCCTCTAGTTCAGTCAGACCACGATACTGAGAATGAATTTGAAGTTGAAGCTCACACAGCTTCAGACGGGACCCTAAGGGCCCGACGTACCCGTCATACCGAAAGGAGGGAACGGGAACATCTTCATACAGGAAGCGAGCCAGCAGGCGCACCGCCTGTTCGGCAACAGCCGACTGATGGGTCTGCTCCCATCACAAGGAGTGAACTCATGACCTTCATGAGGGACTTCAAGGGAGAAATTCAAGAGTTGATCAACAAGAATCCGCCTGCTCTGGACAAGGAGCAGTCGGCTAAGAAACCCTCCACTTCACTGAAGAGGAAGCCAGTTCAAGGGCGAGAGGCGACTCCTCATCCTAAATCTAGGAAGCGGGAGCCACCTGCCCTTGATTTCACAAAATACCGTTTTCCTACTCCAGGAAATAGGAAACCTGTTCGTCATATTCAGGTGGACGGGTCGAGGATATCATACATAGACGCTCGGCTACTGCTAGAGCAGAAGAAGAGTGACCGATTGTCAGAGTCGGCCTCTACTTCAAACTTCCAAGACAGTCTGCGAAATACCTCGATGAGACATACTCAGTCGTATCATGAGAGTCAGTCAGGCGGCACCTCCCGTCAGTCCGGCTTTCATAGCGACCAGGCGGTACCAAACTTACCGTTTGTATCGCAACAACAGTATTTTTTACAGCCACCTCTGTTTGGTGGACATGCAGCAAAACACGTCCAACCTATGGACTGGCAGCTACGATTGCTTAGACTTGGCAAACAGCCGTCGGCCTTCTCCAAGGAAATTACTGAAGCCGCTCAGCCGGCCAAAGTGAAAAATGTATTAGTAGGCGCCTATGACGGCACTACTAACCCAGAAGACCATCTGATGGCATTCACCAACCTGATGTACCTTCAAGGGTTGGATGATCCCACTTGGTGCAAGTGTTTCCCAGCGACTCTCAAAGGAATCGCACAACAATGGTTCGGCAACCTGCCGATTGGTTGTGTAAATAGCTTCAAGACGCTTGCTTACTTATTCACCTCCAACTTCGCCATGAACATCCCTGCGAAGAAGACGACCCTTGATTTAGGAACAATTCAGCAGGGCGAGAAGGAGGGGCTTCGTTCTTACATCAGGCGGTTTACCTGATGAGAATACAGATTCAAGGGTTACCGGATGAAGTAGCCTATACTGACTTTTTCAGAGGTCTCAAGGACGGGTCGACCTTCAAATTTGATTTGGTCCGAAAGAGGGTGGCGACTCTTCAAGAGGCCTTGATTGAAGCGGAAGCCTATATACAGGCGACTGATCTTTGTAGTACGGTAAAACAGTCAGACGGGAGAAGGTCCGACAAAAGAGAAGGACGACAGAAACAATCGTCAAACAAAGATGAGAAGAGAAAAGAGGTCTGGGCGGCTGATTCCTCTAAACAGCCGTCCCAGAAGAAGAAAAAAGAATTCAAACCATACTCCCCAAAGTATGTGTTTAACAAGGATAGCCAATTTATCCTAAAGGAAATCAAGGGACGGATCTCAATTGAGAAGCCGGTCCCCATGAAGGGTTCTGCAAACTATCGGAACCAAGAAAAATTCTGTGATTATCATAAAGATGTTGGTCATCACACCAATGACTGCATCAGTCTCATGCGGTATCTGGACCGCCTGGCTGAGCAAGGTGATCTTGACACTTATATTAAGAAATCTACGGGGAACACTTCCTCAAAAAAGCAGTCGACCAAAAAGAATCAAAAGGCCGACAGCTCCGATACAGATGATGCAGTCGTCTACACCATTGCAGGCGGCTTCTCAGGAGGCGGCCCCACTATTCGGGGCAACAAAGACAACATCAGACGGTTAGATGTAAATTCCGTTCACCAAGAACGGCCCTCCAAATATTCATTTCCTGAGATTGTCATCACTGAAGAAGATCTAGGAGGGGTAAGAGGGCCGCATGACGACCCTATCGTTATTGAATGTAAAGTGGCCAACCAGAGAGTTGGTCGAATCCTCATAGATACCGGTAGCTCCTCAGATCTCATCGGTAGCAAATGTCTGTCGAAACTAAAATATCAGACTGATTGCATACATCCGGCATCCCACCCTTTAGTAGGGTTTGGAGGAGGAGTCGTCCACCCAGTGGGACGAGTGGATCTACCCATCCGCCTGGGCGAAAAAGGGGAAGGACGACACATGGCAGTCCGGTTCCTAGTAGTAGAAGAACTCTCGGCCTACAACATGATTCTGGGACGACCAACCCTGAATAATTCCAAGGTTGTTATAATCCCATCTCTTATGTTGCTCAAGTTTGAGAGGGATAATGGAACAGTCGTGTCCCTAAGGGGAGATCAGAGGATGGCCCGAGAGTGCTATCTCTCGGATGTCAAGCCCACTGTTATGGCCACTGGGTCGAGTGGTTGAAAAACAGACCTTGACAATGTCAAGGAGAGTGCGCCTATTCAAGAAGCAGACGGCAAGAAGAGAAAGGCATCCCAGACGGGGGCCGCAAGAAAAGACAAAAAATAGCAATCATTGGCAGAGGAGCGGTCGGATGAATTCCGCCCTCAGCCGGCTGGTGAGCATACGGACCTGATCTTAGACGACTCGCGTCCTGACCGAACAGTCAAGGTTGGGACGACTGCTCTAAGGGCCCTGGGTGACGACTTTCACAAACTATTGAAAGAATACAAGGACATCTTTGCATTCGAAGTCCATGAAATGCCAGGCATTAGTCCTGATCTGGCGGTACATAAACTGGCCGTGGATAAAAAAAAGAAGCCGGTACGGCAGAAGAAGCGGAACCATGGCGAAGAAAGAAGTCAGGCGGCAGCCGCCGAAGTTAAAAAATTACTTGATGCAGGGTTCATTCGACAATGTTACTTCCCAGACTGGGTTGCAAATGTGGTGCTTGTTAAAAAGCCGAATGGCACCTGGCAAATGTGTGTAGACTACACAGACTTAAACAAGGCGTGCCCCAAAGACAGTTACCCTCTGCCTAAAATTGATAACCTGGTCGACTCAACAGCCGGCCATGCTTTGATGAGCTTTATGGACGCCTACTCTGGTTTCCATCAAATTCCTTTATGGAAGAAAGATCAGGAGAAGACGGCCTTCGTCACTGATCAGGGGTTATACTGTTACACGGTCATGCCGTTTGGTCTTAAGAATGCCCCGGCCACTTTCCAGCGAATGATAAACACTGTATTCTTTGATCAAATTGGGAGAAATGTCGAGGCATATATTGATGATATGATTGTCAAGTCTAAACTTCAGAAAGATCATCTGTCGGACCTCCGAGAAACTTTCGCCACACTCAGGCGGCACCATGTCATGCTCAATCCCAAGAAATGTGTCTTTGGAGTTGAGTCTGGGAAATTTCTCGGATTCCTTATCAATCAGAGAGGAGTAGAGGCGAACCCTGAGAAGGTGCAGGCGGTCATTGACATGTAGTCGCCTCGTACCATCCGAGAGGTTCAGAAGTTAACAGGTTGTCTGGCGGCCTTGGGAAGATTTCTAAGCCGATCAGGCGACAAATGCCTATACTTTTTCCAAGCAATTAAGAAAAAGGCAAGGTTTGAATGGGGGCCGGATGCTGAGGCCGCCTTCCAGAAATTGAAAGTTCACTTACATTCCTTGCCGAGGCTGGTCAGCCCTTTGCCCAAAGAAGTACTCTACATGTACCTGGCCGTCTCTTATCATGCGTTAAGCGTTGTTCTCCTTGCTGAAAGAGACGGCTGTCAGCTCCCGGTCTACTTTGTCAGTCATGTACTGAAAAATGCCGAGTTGAGGTATCCCTTAGTGGAGAAATTTGGTCTTGCACTCTTCATGGCTGTTAAAAAATTGAAGCCGTACTTTTTGGCACATGCAGTCGTCGTGTATACAGACCAACCTATCAAGCGGCCACTGACCATCATGGAGTCGTCAGGCCGAATGATCAAATGGGCCATAGAAATACAGAGCCTCGAAGTTACTTTCGAGACTAGAAAAGCAGTGAAGGGACAAGCCTTTGCCGACTTTATTGTTGAGATGACTCGTCCTCCTGACTCTCAAGTTCCAGACCAAGTCTGGAAGGTATATGTGGATGGAAGCTCTACTTCAAATGGTTGTGGAGCAGGCGTTATATGTCAGTCGCCAGAGGGCGACAGGTACGAGTATGCTCTACGCTTCAGTTTTTCAGGCCTCAAACAATGAGGCAGAATATGAAGCTTTACTAGCCGGAATCCGCATGTGCAAGGCGGTAGGAGCAAGAAAAATAGACGCCTGTTCCGATTCACAATTGATAGTGAGTCAGTACAATGGCGAATACGAAGCAACCCATCCGGCCATGATCAAGTATTTACAGGCGGTCCGACAAGCAGTCGGCTCCCTTGAGGATTTCCATCTGACCCAAGTGCCGAGATCAGAAAACAACCAGGCGGATGCACTTTCAAAATTAGCATCATCCGCCTCCTGTGATACTCCTCGAATTGTTTTTTGGGAAGTAATGGAGAGGAGAAGCATTGAGGAAGACCCTATTGGAATCTTAGACAGAAGCTCAACCTGGATGGATCCAATCAGGGTATATCTGACAAACGGTACCCTGCCGGATGATCATCAACAGGCGGCATCACTGAAAAAACGAGCAACCAGTTTTGAAATAATAAAGGGAGAACTTCACAAAAGGGGGTACCTTCAACCCTTCTTAAAGTGTGTTACTCCAGAAAAGGGACGAGAGATTCTAGACGATCTTCACTCTGGTTACTGTGCTTCCCATATAGGCGGTAGGACGCTTGCTCAACGGGCAAGGCGGCAGGGCTACTTTTGGCCTACTTTAGAAGCAGATGCAATGGAGATGGTGAAAAAATGTGACAAGTGCCAAAGGTTTGGCAAGCTAATTCACCGTCCGGCTACTGACCTCACTACCATTCATAGCCCACTATCGTTTGCTAAGTGGGGCATGGATATTCTGGGTCCATATACGCCTGCTACAGGCGGAAGGAGGTACATACTTGTTGCCGTCGACTACTTCACTAAATGGGTAGAGGCGGAGGCTGTAAAGGGAATCAAGAGGAAGGATGTAATTTCATTCATTTGGAAAAATGTCATCACTCGGTTTGGGGTTCCCATGTCTATGGTTTTTTATAATGGTCCCCAGTTTGAGACGCATGTTCTCAAAAGCTGGTTGGGTGACCAAGGAATTGCACACTACTTTGCATCTGTCGGCCGACCACAAGCAAACGGCCAGGTAGAAGCCTTTAATAAAATCATCTCAGACGGTCTCAAGAAAAAGATTAAACGAGCAGGCGGCCTATGGGCGGATGAATTGCCACATGTTCTCTGGGCCATTAGGACGACTGAAAAAGGGGCGACTGGAGAAACTCCATTCCTCCTAACTTATGGTGCGGAAGCTGTTCTTCCAATAGAACACTACGAGACGACTCTTCGAGTAATGCTATATGACGAAGAGGCAAACTAGGAAGCCATGCGCCTGGCATTAGACTCATTTCCTGAAAGGAGGGGCAATAATGTCTTGCGCCATGAAATTTACCGCCTGAGAATGACTAGATCATACAACAAAAAAGTACACAGGCGTCCACTCAAAGTGGGGGACTTTGTACTTAGAAAAATGGAAGCAGTTGGTAGGGCTAATGAGTCTGGCAAACTAACTCCCAACTGGGAAGGACCCTACCGAATATGTGAAGAGGTCAGGAACGGTACCTACCATCTGGGAACACCAGACGGACAACCGTTGCCTCGAACTTGGAATGTAGATAATCTTAAGAAATATTTCTTTTGAATGATGTAAATAGTCAAGGGCTACTTAATAAAAGTTTGCATACTTGATATTCAATTTTGTACTAAGAGGGGCACGCCTACTAACAAACAGTCGACTACTCTCCATGTTTAATTTTTATTCTTACTTAAGAGGGGCAGGCCGCCTATACATTTACAGTCGGCTACTCTCCATTGAGTATTTTATTCTATCTTCAGAGGGGCATGCCGTCTGTACCTTTACAGTCGGCTACTCTCCATTGAGTATTTTACTCTATCTTCAGAGGGGCATGCCGCCTGTACCTTTACAGTCGGCTACTCTCCATTGAGTATTTTACTCTATCTTCAGAGGGGCATGCCGTCTGTACCTTTACAGTCGGCTACTCTCCATTGAGTATTTTACTCTATCTTCAGAGGGGCATGTCGCCTGTACCTTTACAGTCGGCTACTCCCCATTGAGTATTTTACTCTATCTTCAGAGGGGCATGCCGTCTGTACCTTTACAGTCGGCTACTCTCCATTGAGTATTTTACTCTATCTTCAGAGGGGCATGCCGCCTGTACCTTTACAGTCGGCTACTCTCCATTGAGTATTTTACTCTATCACCATAGGGGCATGTCGTCTGGACATATAGTCGGCTACTCTCCATAGAAGAGGGCCGACTGGTTCCAAACACACAGCCACCCCCCTTTTACTTAACTAAAAATGATCAGGGCCTGACCGACCCTGTGCCTAAACAGGCGGCTACCCTCCTTTTACTTAGCACCTACGTTCACCAAGAACTAACCAAGGCCACAGGCCGAATGATCAGACCAGGCACCAAGCCAACTGATCCAATCTTCAAAACTAATACGACCTGTCCCAACATCATAGTAGGCGTCCGGCGGCATCCCTCCGGATGAAATTCGTCGCAGAGAGCAGCTCCCTTTTGGGTGGAACATTGCTCTATAAACTAATTACACGGCACCTATACGACTGTCCCCAAGGGCAACCACGTAGCCGTTTTTGAGACAAGGATAACTCTATCACTAACCAAACCAGTGGTAGCAGTTGACATCTGAGTCAGATGACCGCCTGTATTACTTGGGATAAATGCAGGGGGTACCTCTTGAGTTAATAGCCAACAAACATTGGCGAATCAAAAGGATCAGCCGGCCTCCGCCGCCTGGTACCTTTACTACTCAAGCAGGAGTGACGGCGACTAAGTAACTCCAAAGTTAACTCATAGTCACTCTCTCAAACTTAGTATGGAGCCTAAAAGGTATGAGTCGTCCGCCTGTTTTTAGCAAACAGGGGCTCTCAACCACTACTCCTGCTAGGTTAACAACTTATGAGTTAAAAGCCAACAAACATTGGCGAATAAAGGGGAACAACCGGTACCCACCGCTTAATACCTCTACTACTCAGTTACTTGGCGACTAGGTAACAATCATGTTTACTTGGTCAAACCACTTTCCTACTTGGTTAATTTTACAAATGACTGGATCGCCTGCCTAAAGGGGATTCAGTCTTTAAAATGGTTCGAATACCGATTGGATAAATGGCCGACTGATCGTCTAGCCTGGAAACAGACAACCAGTCGTCCAGGGGCATAGGCGGCGTGACTAACTATCCGTACCTGTCTGCAACTATCGGCCATGTAAAACAGTCGGTATAGTGTACAATTGGATATCAGAATATTCAATACTTAAACAAATTTGAAGCAAAACAAAAAAATTCATTAAAAAGAAGCCGGTCATTAAAGACCGGCAAAATATTCAGAGCCTCGGCCCCCTGGCCGGGTAAATACAAACAAACGGAACACAAGCCGTGGAAAGAAGACATAAAGCTTAAGAAGGGGGCAGATCTTCAATATTAGCAGCTGCCGCCTGGTCAGAACTCTTCTTGCTGGACTCGGCTTCAGCTGCATCCTTCTTTGATGCATTACCCCCAAGCGGCACAAGTGCCACTACCGGCTCCTCCTCCAACGCCTCTTCCTCAGCAGCCGCCAGGATCTCTTGATTATATCTATCAGAGCACTGGCGGTACGTTTTTTCCCATGAGGCAAAGTCGGCATTGGGGAAGAGGCGGCCCCAAGTCATGCGCTGGATTTGAGCAGAGTCTTCCATCATCTCCCGGACCAGCTCTTTCTTTTCTTGCTCGGCCTTTTCCGAGAGCTCCTGAGTAAGACTCTTCTCCTGGGTCACCAGGCGTACCTTTACGCTCGCCAAGGATTTCTCCAAGGTTTCGTATGAGGACATCTTTTGGCGAAGAGGTCTCAGCTCGGCCTTGAGATTGTTGATGGTCGCCTCCAGCTCGCTATTCCTCTTCTAGGCCGCCTCTAACTGAGCCCGGATAGCGGCGGTAGCCTGCGCCTGATAATAAAGAATATCAATGGTCAGAACTTCATTTTGGGCAATTTGAAACATTGCCTTATCACAGTCAGAGGCGGCCATAGCTTTTGCAGCCTTTACCTCTTTGTTCTTCCGGTCAAGCGGCTTGCGAAGGCCGTTCACTCGGAGCAGGGCTGATGCAAATCACGAAAGTCCTATTAGTCCTAGTCACAAATTTCATCCAAGTCCAAGCACAAGTCCAAGTTACGGTTCGCCCAAAGAAGTAATACTTGCGAAATCATTTGAAGACCAAACCTTGGATTCTTTTGCTGCCCATGGTCCGTTTGGTTTTAATCATGGATTTACTTGCTTAATTGCTCATTAAGCACGTTAATTGAATCATTTTGAACAGCCATTTCAGTTGGAGAGCCGTGGGAATGGAGAGGAACTCAAGGAGAAACTTCAATGCATGAATAATGAAGGAGGCGTGAATCAAGGGGGGGTTACAAATGCACCTCCAACGGTTTTCTTGCTGAATTTGTGGCTGTTTGTTTAGCTCATTTACATGAGTTTAATAAGGAAGTTAAGGGGCATATGAAGACCAAGAGGCTGCTGCACTTAGACGTAATCTTAGGCTTAGTTTCATTTTCGTTGTTTAAAGCTTTAATAAAATCAGTTTGCTTCTTTAAGTTAAGCAATGATTGTTAGTTCTTTTAGTTGCTTATAAAAGGCATGTAATTATAGTTTGTAAGCAGATTTTTGATCAATGAAAAAGAGCTTTTGCTTGAACTTAAAAACTGATTATTTGTTTGTGAAATAACCGGTTTTTGTACCAAGTTAGACTTGAAGAGATTGAGTGGTCAAGTGAGTAATCCTTCCATACAATTTGAACTTAGTAGGTTGAGTGAGAAATCCTTGCCTTCATATCTTTGTTTGTTAAGTGAGTAATCCTTACAAACCTACATTTTTCCAACCCCAAAACCCACCTAAAATCCTACAAAAACGTACCTAAACACCAACCTTCTCTCAATCTTTTGCTTAAGCTTGATTCATTAACTTGTTTAAACTAATTTCATCTATTAGTTTTTACATCAAGGGCCTAAGTACAAAAGGGGAACAGGCGTCAGTTTCCAAACAAAAAGAAAACAGGCATCCTGGAATTCAAATACTCAAAAATATGCTAAGTATACCTCAGCAAGGACCCCTGCAATCCCGTCTAGGTCAAGGGTGCCGACACCCCTGACCGCCTCCCTTTCAGCTGGAGGAACGGTCTTGATCATAGACTTGGCCACCTCGACCAAGTCAGGCTCCTGAGGGCCGGCTGCATCAAGCATAAACAAACGGATTAGACCTAGTAAAGAAGGGAGCAAGTCTAAAATTTACAAGGACAATTTCATACTTCTAGGTGGTCCAGCTGGAGTTTTAAAAGAAGTGGCCGGCTGTTTCTCAGCCGCCGCATGTTTCCTGGCAGAACCAGGAGAGCTCGCAACAGTCGTCCTCCGGGCCTTGGGGTCCGGCTGTTGGGAAGAAGAAGCTCTTGGAGCGCCCGTCTAAAAAAGAAGAAAAGAGTCAGTATATGCATAAACACAACTCCAAAAAGAGGGTGAAAGGTTCGAAGCCCACCAAGGGTGCCCCCTTGTTGGGGGAGTCGGTTGAAGACTGTTGCATGATGGAGGCCCGCAACATGGCCGCCGCAGTCTTGGAGGCGGTAATTTTGCTCATGGCGTCCGCTGCAAAAACAAATAGCAAAGTTAATAAAAGTCATAACAAGAAATGCATGGAACTACAGAGTATTCGACAGGCCGGCTACCTCTTGAGCACCGACTACTGAGGCCACAGGCGGCCAAAAAGTACTCGTCGTAGAGCCATTTGAAGCTCGGGACGCAGTGCAGGGGTACTTGCTCTCGTACCCCTGAAGTAGAGTTCACCTTCGACTCTACTTTGAAGAGTCCTTTATCTAGGATCTCTTTCTTAGCCTTGGGGGGAACAGGCGGCATGTTGCGGCCGCTTGCAAGAAGGGGCGGATTCCTGTTCCACCTGTTGAAGCGCATGTTCAGCTCTGTGTCTGAACTCTCAATGATGAGGAAGGTGCTCCGCCAGTCCTTCCATTTGTTTGCTTTACCTCTTGTCATGAGGTATCCCCTGTGGCTCGTCAATTGATACCAGCCGATACCGCCTGCCTTAGGGGTCCGGCTGAAGTAGTTCATGTGGGCGAAAGCCTCGAAGCTCGGCTCCACCCCGTGCAGTTCGCACCCGACCACATAGCCGAGTACGTTGACCCAGGAGTTCGGGGCTAACTGCCATAACCCCAACTCATACCCATCCAAGATCCGCTGAACAGCCGGATGTAGTGGGAAGCGCAACCCAGCCTTGATGGCCGCCTCGTAGCAGCCAAAGCAGGCGCTATCATAACTGGTACCAGCCGGCCAGACGACTGTGTCTTCTGGATCCGGCACAAACACTAAAAAGCCGGGGCCCATTGTGTGGTTTGCGATAAAGCTCTCCACTTTCTCTTGCATGGCCGTGATCCGGCCCCGAGGTACCGTGCAGTAGTAGGGGGTATTTTGCTCTCGGTGAGAGGCGGATGGCTCCGCCCAATCGTCCCCTTCTCAACTGCGTGAGAAAGCCTCGCCTCTTGTAGGCGACTATTTTTCTCTTTTGTGTCCAGGGAAGCATGGCCAGAAGAGCTAGACTCGGAATCGTCCTCTGACGAGTCCGAAGAGGACGACTCCTCCCCTCTCCCGGAGGGGCCCGCCTCCTCTCCTTTAAAAGGAGCAAGAGAGAATGTAGAATTGTCAACTGTAAAATGGGAAGGGGTCACTTTGACTCCTCCCTCAGAACTGCCGGCTTTCAAGCCGCTTTGTTTCACTTCCACATCTGGCACCTGGTCAGATGTTTCACTAATCGGCACCCTATGGGAGGAGCCGTCTGAGTTTGAGATCCTGGCAGTCTTTTTTTTTTCTGGCCATCATACTCTGCATAGACACAGATACAGTCGGACTTTGTATAAAGGGCAAAGATGGGTCCAGAAAAGGGCAGGCGGCACTCCTAGTCCTAGATTCAGCCGTCCCCGGTGACCGGCTGATCACTAACCTAGGTCGTGTCGTGTGCTTCCGTGGTGCCATTTCAAAAAAGAATAAAATTAAGAGAAAATTAAGAGTAAGAGAACCGACGGTTACCTGAACGAGTGACGTTGATGGAGTTCTGAAAATCCTGTGCAGTCGGCTTGTCAGAGCAGGCGGTAGGCAGAAAGGGTCCAAAATGTCAGAGCAAGTTCAGGGGTCCGAATGTTCTCTCAAAAAGTTCTCAAGTGTGAAAATGACTAAAGTCAACACTCCCTTATATAGGCGAAGTGAGAAGGCGAAGGGTCACTTCCAGAATTCATAATTTGGGCGGGAGAATCTCTCGGCCTTTCGCCTGTTACAGTGCGACACCTGTCACAGGTAACACGTGACCAGTCACGTGCCACCTGTGAGGGGCAAATGATTAGGGGATTTTGCTCCCACCAATCGGAATGCGCTACGTGGGCCAATCAGGTCCTACCAAGTGTCCCCCAGTTGGAACTGTCAGGGCTTGCCACGTGGCACACGCTTATTCGTCCACCTTGGACCTATCATGTCATGACACGTGGCATACTCCATGCCTAATGGAGAAACCGGCCACCCAGGCCCAACTTCCGAGGGAAGCCCAATCAGCCCTAGGTTAACCTAAACCTAGGATTGGCACGTTTCCCAAGGTTATAAATACCTCCCTTAATCCTCATTAAGAGAGAACATGCTAAAAACGCAGATTACACACATTAAACACTCTCACCTAGAGAGACCCAATCACCTTAATTTCCGCATTAATTACTCCTTAATCAAGTACTAACTTGACCGTCGGAGGCGGAGCTCCCACCACCAGGAGTCTCCGTTGTTTTGCAGGTACAAGCGTCCGGTTCCAGTCTCGGAATTGTAACTCTCCCGCAGGACATCAGAAAACCCCGAAACAATTAGCTTTGTTGAAAGCATTTGACTTTTATTTGATTTAAAAAGCTTTGTTTGAATGTGTTTGAGTTTCATTTGATTCAATTAGCTTTGTAGAATGCATTTGACTTTCATTTGATTCAATTAGCTTTGTTGAAAGCATTTGACTTTCATTTGATTCAAAAAGCTTTGTTTGAATGTGTTTGACATTCATTTGATTCAATTAGCTTTGTAGAATGCATTTGATTTTCATTTGATTCAATTAGCTTTGTAGAATGCATTTGACTTTCATTTGATTAAATTAGATTTGTTGAATGTATTTGACTTTAATTTGATTCAAAAAGCTTTTTTTGAATGTGTTTTGCTTTCATTTGATTCAATTAGCTTTTGTTGAATGCATTAAACTATCATTTGATTCAATTAGATTTGTTTGAATGTGTTTGACTTTCTATTGATTCAATATTTGTAAAATGCATTTGACTTTCATTTGATTCAATTAGCATTTTTGAATTCAATTGACATTCATTTGATTCAAAAAGTTTTGTTTGAATGTGTTTGACTTTTATTTGATTCAATTAGCTTAGTTTGATTGTGTTTAACTTTCTTTTGATTCAATTAGCTTTCTAGAATGCATTTGACTTTCATTTTATTCAATTAGCTTTGTTAAATGCATTTGACTTTCATTTGATTCAAAAAGCTTTGATTGAATGTGTTTGACTTTCATTTGATTCAATTAGCTTTGTTTGATTGTGTTTAACTTTCTTTTGATTCAATTAGCTTTCTAGAATGTGTTTGACTTTCATTTGATTCAATTAGCTTTGTGAAATGCATTTGACTTTCTTTTGATTCAAAAAGCTTTGATTGAATGTGTTTGACTTTAATTTGATTCAATTACCGTTGTAGAATGCATTTGACTTTTATTTGATTCAATTAGCTTTGTTGAAGGCATTTGACTTTTATTTTATTCAATTAGCTTTGTTGAAAGCATTTAACTTTCATTTGATTCAAAAAGCTTTCTTTGAATGTGTTTAACTTTCATTTGATTCAATAAGCCTTTTATAATGCATTTGACTTTCATTTGATTCAATTAGCTTTGTTTGAATGTGTTTGACTTTCATTTGGTTCAAAAAGCTTTGTTTGAATGTGTTTGACTTTCATTTAATTCAATTAGCTTTGTTGAATGCATTTGATTTTCATTTGTTTCAAAAAGCTTTGTTTGAATGTGTTTGACTTTCATTTGATTCAATTAGCTTTGTTTGATTGTGTTTAACTTTCTTTTTATTCAATTAGCTTTCTAGAATGCGTTTGACTTTCATTTGATTCAATTAGCTTTGTGAAATGCATTTGACTTTCTTTTAATTCAAAAAGCTTTGATTGAATGTGTTTGACTTTAATTTGATTCAATTACCGTTGTAGAATGCATTTGACTTTTATTTGATTCAATTAGCTTTGTTGAAGGCATTTGACTTTTATTTTATTCAATTAGCTTTGTTGAAAGCATTTAACTTTCATTTGATTCAAAAAGCTTTCTTTGAATGTGTTTAACTTTCATTTGATTCAATAAGCCTTTTATAATGCATTTGACTTTCATTTGATTCAATTAGCTTTGTTTGAATGTGTTTGACTTTCATTTGGTTCAAAAAGCTTTGTTTGAATGTGTTTGACTTTCATTTAATTCAATTAGCTTTGTTGAATGCATTTGATTTTCATTTGTTTCAAAAAGCTTTGTTTGAATGTGTTTGACTTTCATTTGATTCAATTAGCTTTGTTTGATTGTGTTTAACTTTCTTTTTATTCAATTAGCTTTCTAGAATGCGTTTGACTTTCATTTGATTCAATTAGCTTTGTGAAATGCATTTGACTTTCTTTTAATTCAAAAAGCTTTGATTGAATGTGTTTGACTTTCATTTGATTCAATTAGTGTTGTAGAATGCATTTGACTTTTTTTTGATTCAATTAGCTTTGTTGAAAGCATTTGACATTCATTTAATTCAAAAAGCTTTCTTTGAATGTGTTTGACATTCATTTGATTCAATTAGCCTTTTAGAATGCATTTGAATTTCATTTGATTCAATTAGCTTTGTTGAATGCATTTGACATTCATTTGATTCAAAAAGCTTTGTTTGAATGTGTTTGACTTTCGTTTGATTCAATTAGCTTTGTTTGATTGTATTTAACTTTCTTTTGATTCAATTAGCTTTCTAGAATGCATTTGACTTTCATTTTATTCAATTAGCTTTGTTAAATGCATTTGACTTTCATTTGATTCAAAAAGCTTTGATTGACTGTGTTTGACATTCATTTGATTAAATTAGCGTTGTAGAATGCATTTGACTTTTATTTGATTCAATTAGCTATGTTGAAGGCATTTGACTTTCATTTGATTCAAAAAGCTTTCTTTGAATGTGTTTGACTTTCTGATGTGGATTTAAACCCCTTAACTTAATAAAGAATCTAAAATCACACAAGTAACACAAGCCCTTCGAATTTCCTAAGAAAATCGAACAACTTAAGAATAACGAACCGGATATGACTTTGAAAACGACCACTCCTGGAACGAATTCAACGCCTCTCAAATTACCTAGACCACTCCTGGAACTAAGTACTTTGATGAACAAAACTTAGACTACTCCTAGAACTAAGAATTGAACGTTCTAATTATCAAAACAACTCCTTGAATTGAAAACTAGCAAAAGAATTTGTAAGCAATTAAGCAAAACAAGCAATAAACTTGTATTGAATTTTCTGGTTTTTTGTTTTTACAAAGCCACGAAAAATCCCTTATTTATAGACTAAAACTAACTATTCCTAAGTCTATTCAAACTAGAAAAAACCCTAGCCTTGATCCCAAAGTATCCTAGATAGAATAGGAAAACCAATTCTAATGGAACTAGGAAACTAGTAATAAGACTAGTTCTAATGAACCTAAAACTTCTTAAAACAATTCCTAATTGACTTAGAAATTATTTTAAACTAAATTAACAGAAATTAAGAAGATTCCTAATTGCTTAAACCAAGAAAAACCCTTTCAAGTGAAAGGTAAAAACTTGCAAGCAAAAACTCTAGAAAAAAACTAAGTTAGGAAAATCTTTCTTTTCGTACTGCCGCCGAACCACCACCTCACGCGCCGCCATCATCGACACGCGCCCCACCGCCGTGTAGCTAAACTCAAGCCGGAGCTAGGGAGCCGGCGCGTGGCACCAGATCGGCGCGTCGCCGCCGCTGCCGTCGTCGGAACCCAACTGGTCCTTGACTTCTTTTTAATGGTTGTGCATGTTAACCATTCTTGATTCTTTACTCCAAGCTCGAACCCTATTGGCCTTAAAACCAATATGATTGGCTCTTCAAAAGAATTTTCCTCTTGATCCACATCACTTTCATTTGATTCAATAAGCCTTTTAGAATGCATTTAACTTTCATTTGATTCAATTAGCTTTGTTTAATGCATTTGACTTTCATTTGTTTCAAAAAGCTTTGTTTGAATGTGTTTGACATTCATTTAATTCAAAAAGCTTTGTTTAAATGTGTTTGACTTTTATTTAGTTCAATTAGCTTTTTAGAATGCATTTGACTTTCATTTGATTCAATTAGCTTTGTTGAAAGCATTTGACTTTCATTTGAATCAAAAAGCTTTATTTGAATGTGTTTGAGTTTCATTTGATTCAATTAGCTTTGTAGAATGCATTTGACTCTTAATTGATTCAATTAGCTTTGTTGAAAGCATTTGACTTTCTTTTAATTCAAAAAGCTTTATTTGAATATGTTTGACTTTCATTTGATTCAATTAGCTTTGTTGAAAGCATTTGACTTTCATTTGATTCAAAAAGCTTTGTTTGAATGTGTTCGACATTCATTTGATTCAATTAGCTTTGTAGAATGCATTTGATTTTCATTTGATTCAATTAGCTTTGTTAAATGCATTTGACTTTCATTTGATTAAATTAGCTTTGTTGAATGCATTTGACTTTAATTTTATTCAAAAAGCTTTGTTTGAATGTGTTTGACTTTCATTTGATTCAATTAGCTTTTGTTGAATGCATTAAACTATCATTTGATTCAATTAGCTTTGTTTGAATGTGTTTGACTTTCAATTGATTCAATATTTGTAAAATGCATTTGACTTTCATTTGATTCAATTAGCATTTTTGAATGCAATTGACTTTTATTTGATTCAAAAAGCTTTGTTTGAATGTGTTTGACCTTTCATTTGATTCAATTTGCTTTGTTTGATAGTGTTTAACTTTCTTTTGATTCAATTAGCTTTCTAGAATGCATTTGACTTTCATTTTATTCAATTATCTTTGTTAAATGCATTTGACTTTCATTTGATTCAAAAAGCTTTGATTGAATGTGTTTGACTCTCATTTGATTCAATTAGCTTTGTTTGATTGTGTTTGACTTTCTTTTGATTCAATTAGCTTTCTAGAATGCGTTTGACTTTCCTTTGATTCAATTAGCTTTGTGAAATGCATTTGACTTTCATTTGATTCAAAAAGCTTTGATTGAATGTGTTTGACTTTTATTTGATTCAAAAAGCTTTGTTTGAGTATCTTTGACTTTCATTTGATTCAGTTAGCTTTGTTTGATCGTGTTTAACTTTCTTTTGATTCAATTCGCTTTGTAGAATGCATTTGACTTTCATTTAATTCAATTAGCTTTGTTGAATGTATTTGACTTTCATTTGATTCAAAAAACATTGATTGAATGTGTTTGACTTTCATTTGATTCAATTAGCTTTTTAGAATGCATTAGACTTTCATTTGATTCAAAAAGCTTTGTTTGAATGTGTTTGAGTTTCAATTGATTCAATTAGCTTTGTAGAATGCATTTGACTTTCATTTGATTCAATTAGCTTTGTTGAAAGCATTTGACTTTTATTTGATTCAAAAAGCTTTGTTTGAATGTGTTTGAGTTTCATTTGATTCAATTAGCTTTGTAGAATGCATTTGACTTTCATTTCATTCAATTAGCTTTGTTGAAAGCATTTGACTTTCATGTGATTCAAAAAGCTTTGTTTGAATGTGTTTGACATTCATTTGATTCAATTAGCTTTGTAGAATGCATTTGACTTTCATTCGATTTAATTAGCTTTCTAGAATGCATTCGACTTTCATTTCATTAAATTAGCTTTGTTGAATGCATTGGACTTTAATTTGATTCGAAAAGCTTTGTTTGAATTTGTTTGACTTTCATTTGATTCAATTAGCTTTGTAGAATGCATTAGACTTTCATTTGATTCAATTAGCTTTGTTTGAATGTGTTTGACTTTCATTTAATTCAATTTTTGTAGATTGCATTTGATTTTCATTTGATTTAATTAATTTTTTTGAATGTGTTTGACTTTCATATGATTCAAAAAGCTTTGTTTGAATGTGTTTGACTTTCATTTGATTCAATTAGCTTTGTTTGATTGTGTTTAACTTTTTTTTTGATTCAATTAGCTTTCTAGAATGCATTTGACTTTCATTTTATTCAATTAGCTTTGTTAAATGCATTTGACTTTTATTTGATTCAAAAAGCTTTGATTGAATGTGTTTGACTTTCATTTGATTCAATTAGCGTTGTAGAATGCATTTGACTTTTATTTGATTCAATTAGCTTTGTTGAAGGCATTTGTTTTTCTTTGATTCAAAAAGCTTTCTTTGAATGTGTTTGACTTTCATTTGATTCAATAAGCCTTTTAGAATGCATTTAACTTTCATTTGATTCAACTAGCTTAGTTGAAAGCATTTGACTTTCATTTGAATCGAAAAGCTTTGTTTGAATGTGTTTGAGTTTCATTTGGTTCAATTAGCTTTGTAGAATGCATATTATTTTCAATTGATTCAATTAGTTTTGTTGAAAGCATTTGACTTTCTTGTAATTCAAAAAGCTTTATTTGAATATGTTTGACTTTCATTTGATTCAATTAGCTTTGTAAAATGCATTAGATTTTCATTTGATTCAATTGGCTTTGTTTGAATGTGTTTGACTTTCATTTGATTTAAAAAGCTTTGTTTGAATGTGTTTGACTTTCATTTGATTCAATTAGCTTCATTGAATGCATTTGACTTTCATTTGATTCAATTAGCTTTGTTGAAAGCATTTGACTTGCTTTTGATTCAAAAAGCTTTGTTTGAACGTATTTGAACTTCAATTCAATTAGCTTTGTAGAATGCATTTGACTTTCATTTTATTCAATTAGCTTTGTTGAAAGCATTTGACTTTTATTTGATTTAAAAAGCTTTGTTTGAATATGTTTGAGTTTCATTTGATTCAATTAGCTTTGTAGAATGCATTTGACTTTCATTTGATTCAATTAGCTTTGTTGAAAGCATTTGACTTTCATTTGAATCAAAAAGCTTTGTTTGAATGTGTTTGAGTTTCATTTGGTTCAATTAGCTTTGTAGAATGCATTTTATTTTCAATTGATTCAGTTAGTTTTGTTGAAAGCATTTGACTTTCTTTTAATTCAAAAAGCTATATTTGAATATGTTTGACTTTCATTTGATTCAATTAGCTTTGTAAAATGCATTAGATTTTCATTTGATTCAAATGGCTTTGTTTGAATGTGTTTGACTTTCATTTGATTTAAAAAAGCTTTTTTTGAATGTGTTTGACTTTCATTTGATTCAATTAGCTTCATTGAATGCATTTGACTTTCATTTGATTCAATTAGCTTTGTTGAAAGCATTTGACTTGCTTTTGATTCAAAAATCTTTGTTTGAATGTATTTGAACTTCAATTCAATTAGCTTTGTAGAATGCATTTGAATTTCATTTGATTCAATTAGCTTTGTTGAAAGGATTTGACTTTTATTTGATTTAAAAAGATTTGTTTGAATGTGTTAGAGTTTCATTTGATTCAATTAGCTTTGTAGAATGCATTTGACTTTCATTTGATTCAATTAGCTTTGTTGAAAGCATTTGACTTTCATTTGATTCAAAAAGCTTAGTTTGAATGTGTTTAACATTCATTTGATTCAATTAGCTTTGTAGAATGCATTTGATTTTCATTTGATTCAATTAGCTTTGTTAAATGCATTTGACTTTCATTTGATTAAATTAGCTTTCTAGAATGCATTTGACTTTCATTTTATTCAATTAGCTTTGTTAAATGCATTTGACTTTCATTTGATTCAAAAAGCTTTGATTGAATGTGTTTGACTTTCATTTGATTCAATTAGCGTTGTAGAATGCATTTGACTTTTATTTGATTCAATTAGCTTTGTTGAAGGCATTTGACTTTCATTTGATTCAAAAAGCTTTCTTTGAATGTGTTTGACTTTCTGATGTGGATTTAAACCCCTTAACTTAATAAAGAATCTAAAATCACACAAGTAACACAAGCCCTTCGAATTTCCTGAGAAAATCGAACAACTTAAGAATAACGAACCGGATATGACATTGAAAACGACCACTCCTGGAACGAATTCAACGCCTCTCAAATTACCTAGACCACTCCTGGAACTAAGTACTTTGATGAACAAAACTTAGACTACTCCTAGAACTAAGAATTGAACGTTCTAATTATCAAAACAACTCCTTGAATTGAAAACTAGCAAAAGAATTTGTAAGCAATTAAGCAAAACAAGCAATAAACTTGTATTGAATTTTTTGGTTTTTTGTTTTTACAAAGCCACGAAAAATCCCTTATTTATAGACTAAAACTAACTATTCCTAAGTCTATTCAAACTAGAAAAAACCCTAGCCTTGATCCCAAAGTATCCTAGATAGAATAGGAAAACCAATTCTAATGGAACTAGGAAACTAGTAATAAGACTAGTTCTAATTAACCTAAAACTTCTTAAAACAATTCCTAATTGACTTAGAAATTATTTTAAACTAAATTAACAGAAATTAAGAAGATTCCTAATTGCTTAAACCAAGAAAAACCCTTTCAAGTGAAAGGTAAAAACTTGCAAGCAAAAACTCTAGAAAAAACTAAGTTAGGAAAATCTTTCTTTTCGTACTGCCGCCGAACCACCACCTCACGCGCCGCCATCATCAACACGCGCCCCACCGCCGTGTAGCTGGACTCAGGCCGGAGCTAGGGAGCCGGCGCGTGGCACCAGATCAGCGCGTCGCCGCCGCTGCCGTCGTCGGAACCCAACTGGTCCTTGACTTCTTCTTCAATGACTGCGCATGTTAACCATTCTTGATTCTTTACTCCAAGCTCGAACCCTATTGGCCCTAAAACCAATATGATTGGCTCTTCAAAAGAATTTCCCTCTTGATCCACATCACTTTCATTTGATTCAATAAGCCTTTTAGAATGCATTTAACTTTCATTTGATTCACTTAGCTTTGTTGAATGCATTTGACTTTCATTTGTTTCTAAAAGCTTTGTTTGAATGTGTTTGACTTTCATTTGATTCAAAAAGCTTTGTTTAAATGTGTTTGACTTTCATTTAGTTCAATTAGCTTTTTAGAATGCATTTGACTTTCATTTGATTCAATTAGCTTCGTTGAAAGCATTTGACTTTCATTTGAATCAAAAAGCTTTATTTGAATGTGTTTGAGTTTCATTTGATTCAATTAGCTTTGTAGAATGCATTTGACTTTCAATTGATTCAATTAGCTTTGTTGAAAGCATTTGACTTTCTTTTAATTCAAAAAGCTTTATTTGAATATGTTTGACTTTCATTTGATTCAATTAGCTTTGTTGAAAAGATTTGACTTTCATTTGATTCAAAAAGCTTTGTTTGAATGTGTTTGCCATTAATTTGATTCAATTAGCTTTGTAGAATGCATTTGATTTTCATTTGATTCAATTAGCTTTGTTAAATGCATTTGACTTTCATTTGATTAAATTAGCTTTGTTGAATGCATTTGACTTTAATTTGATTCAAAAAGCTTTGTTTGAATGTGTTTGACTTTCATTTGATTCAATTAGCTTTTGTTGAATGCATTAAACTATCATTTGATTCAATTAGCTTTGTTTGAATGTGTTTGACTTTCAATTGATTCAATATTTGTAAAATGCATTTGACTTTAATTTGATTCAATTAGCATTTTTGAATGCAATTGACTTTTATTTGATTCAAAAAGCTTTGTTTGAATGTGTTTGACTTTCATTTGTTTAAATTTGCTTTGTTTGATTGTGTTTAACTTTCTTTTGATTCAATTAGCTTTCTAGTATGCATTTGACTTTCATTTTATTCAATTAGCTTTGTTAAATGCATTTGACTTTCATTTGATTCAAAAAGCTTTGATTGAATGTGTTGGACTTTCATTTGATTCAATTAGCGTTCTAGAATGCATTTGACTTTTATTTGATTCAATTAGCTTTGTTGAAGGCATTTGTTTTTCATTTGATTCAAAAAGCTTTCTTTGAATGTGTTTGACTTTCATTTGATTCAATTTGCTTTGTTTGATCGTGTTTAACTTTCTTTTGATTCGATTAGCTTTCTAGAATACATTTGACTTTCATTTTATTCAATTAGCTTTGTTAAATGCATTTGACTTTCATTTGATTCAAAAAGCTTTTATTGAATGTGTTTGACTTTCATTTGATTCAATTAGCTTTGTTTGATTGTGTTTAACTTTCTTTTGATTCAATTAGCTTTCTAGAATGCGTTTGACTTTCATTTGATTCAATTAGCTTTCTGAAATACATTTGACTTTCATTTGATTTAAAAAGCTTTGATTGAAAGTGTTTGACTTTCATTTGATTCAAAAAGCTTTGTTTGAGTATCTTTGACTTTCATTTGATTCAGTTAGCTTTGTTTGATCGTGTTTAACTTTCTTTAGATTCAATTCGCTTTGTAGAATGCATTTGACTTTCATTTAATTCAATTAGCTTTGTTGAATGTATTTGACTTTCATTTGATTCAAAAAACATTGATTGAATGTGTTTGACTTTCATTTGATTCAATTAGCTTTGTAGAATGCATTAAACTTTCATTTGATTCAAAAAGCTTTGTTTGAATGTGTTTGAGTTTCAATTGATTCAATTAGCTTTGTAGAATGCATTTGACTTTCATTTGATTCAATTAGCTTTGTTGAAAGCATTTGACTTTCATGTGATTCAAAAAGCTTTGTTTGAATGTGTTTGACATTCATTTGATTCAATTAGCTTTGTAGAATGCATTTGACTTTCATTTGATTTAATTAGCTTTGTTGAATGCATTCGACTTTCATTTCATTAAATTAGCTTTGTTGAATGCATTGGACTTTAATTTGATTCGAAAAGCTTTGTTTGAATGTGTTTGACTTTCATTTGATTCAATTAGCTTTTGTTGAATGCATTAGACTATCATTTGATTCAATTAGCTTTGTTTGAATGTGTTTGACTTTCATTTGATTCAATTTTTGTAGAATGCATTTGACTTTAATTTGATTCAATTAGCATTTTTGAATGCAATTGACTTTCATTTGATTCAAAAAGCTTTTTTTGAATGTGTTTGACTTTCATTTGATTCAATTAGCTTTCTAGAATGCATTTGACTTTCATTTTATTCAATTAGCTTTGTTAAATGCATTTGACTTTCATTTGATTAAATTAGCTTTGTTGAATGCATTTGACTTTAATTTGATTCAAAAAGCTTTGTTTGAATGTGTTTGACTTTCATTTGATTCAATTAGCTTTTGTTGAATGCATTAAACTATCATTTGATTCAATTAGCTTTGTTTGAATGTGTTTGACTTTCAATTGATTCAATATTTGTAAAATGCATTTGACTTTAATTTGATTCAATTAGCATTTTTGAATGCAATTGACTTTTATTTGATTCAAAAAGCTTTGTTTGAATGTGTTTGACTTTCATTTGTTTCAATTTGCTTTGTTTGATTGTGTTTAACTTTCTTTTGATTCAATTAGCTTTCTAGTATGCATTTGACTTTCATTTTATTCAATTAGCTTTGTTAAATGCATTTGACTTTCATTTGATTCAAAAAGCTTTGATTGAATGTGTTGGACTTTCATTTGATTTAATTAGCTTTGTTGAATGCGTTTAACTTTCATTTGATTTAAAAAGCTTTTTTTGAATGTGTTTGACTTTCATTTGATTCAATTAGCTTTCTAGAATGCATTTGACTTTCATTTTATTCAATTAGCTTTGTTAAATGCATTTGACTTTCATTTGATTAAATTAGCTTTGTTGAATGCATTTGACTTTAATTTGATTCAAAAAGCTTTGTTTGAATGTGTTTGACTTTCATTGGATTCAATTAGCTTTTGTTGAATGCATTAAACTATCATTTGATTCAATTAGCTTTGTTTGAATGTGTTTGACTTTCAATTGATTCAATATTTGTAAAATGCATTTGACTTTAATTTGATTTAATTAGCATTTTTGAATGCAATTGACTTTTATTTGATTCAAAAAGCTTTGTTTGAATGTGTTTGACTTTCATTTGTTTCAATTTGCTTTGTTTGATTGTGTTTAACTTTCTTTTGATTCAATTAGCTTTCTAGTATGCATTTGACTTTCATTTTATTCAATTAGCTTTGTTAAATGCATTGACTTTCATTTGATTGAATTAGCTATTCAGAATGCATTTGACTTTCATTTGATTTAATTAGCTTTGTTGAATGCGTTTAACTTTCATTTGATTCAAAAAGCTTTGTTTGAATGTGTTCGACATTCATTTGATTTAATTAGCTTTGTAGAATGCATTTGATTTTCATTTGATTCATTAGCTTTGTTAAATGCATTTGACTTTCATTTGATTAAATTAGCTTTGTTGAATGCATTTGACTTTAATTTGATTCAAAAAGCTTTGTTTGAATGTGTTTGACTTTCATTTGATTCAATTAGCTTTTGTTGAATGCATTAAACTATCATTTGATCAATTAGCTTTGTTTGAATGTGTTTGACTTTCAATTGATTCAATATTTGTAAAATGCATTTGACTTTAATTTGATTCAATTAGCATTTTTGAATGCAATTGACTTTTATTTGATTCAAAAAGCTTTGTTTGAATGTGTTTGACTTTCATTTGTTTCAATTTGCTTTGTTTGATTGTGTTTAACTTTCTTTTGATTCAATTAGCTTTCTAGTATGCATTTGACTTTCATTTTATTCAATTAGCTTTGTTAAATGCATTTGACTTTCATTTGATTCAAAAAGCTTTGATTGAATGTGTTGGACTTTCATTTGATTCAATTAGCGTTGTAGAATGCATTTGACTTTTATTTGATTCAATTAGCTTTGTTGAAGGCATTTGTTTTTCATTTGATTCAAAAAGCTTTCTTTGAATGTGTTTGACTTTCATTTGATTCAATTTGCTTTGTTTGATTGTGTTTAACTTTCTTTTGATTCAATTAGCTTTCTAGAATACATTTGACTTTCATTTTATTCAATTAGCTTTGTTAAATGCATTTGACTTTCATTTGATTCAAAAAGCTTTTATTGAATGTGTTTGACTTTCATTTGATTCAATTAGCTTTGTTTGATTGTGTTTAACTTTCTTTTGATTCAATTAGCTTTCTAGAATGCGTTTGACTTTCATTTGATTCAATTAACTTTCTGAAATGCATTTGACTTTCATTTGATTTAAAAAGCTTTGATTGAATGTGTTTGACTTTCATTTGATTCAAAAAGCTTTGTTTGAGTATCTTTGACTTTCATTTGATTCAGTTAGCTTTGTTTGATCGTGTTTAACTTTCTTTAGATTCAATTCGCTTTGTAGAATGCATTTGACTTTCATTTAATTCAATTAGCTTTGTTGAATGTATTTGACTTTCATTTGATTCAAAAAACATTGATTGAATGTGTTTGACTTTCATTTGATTCAATTAGCTTTGTAGAATGCATTTGACTTTCATTTGATTTAATTAGCTTTGTTGAATGCATTCGACTTTCATTTCATTAAATTAGCTTTGTTGAATGCATTGGACTTTAATTTGATTCGAAAAGCTTTGTTTGAATGTGTTTGACTTTCATTTGATTCAATTAGCTTTTGTTGAATGCATTAGACTATCATTTGATTCAATTAGCTTTGTTTGAATGTGTTTGACTTTCATTTGATTCAATTTTTGTAGAATGCATTTGACTTTAATTTTATTCAATTAGCATTTTGAATGCAATTGACTTTCATTTGATTCAAAAAGCTTTTTTTGAATGTGTTTGACTTTCATTTGATTCAATTAGCTTTCTAGAATGCATTTGACTTTCATTTTATTCAATTAGCTTTGTTAAATGCATTTGACTTTCATTTGATTAAATTAGCTTTGTTGAATGCATTTGACTTTAATTTGATTCAAAAAGCTTTGTTTGAATGTGTTTGACTTTCATTTGATTCAATTAGCTTTTGTTGAATGCATTAAACTATCATTTGATTCAATTAGCTTTGTTTGAATGTGTTTGACTTTCAATTGATTCAATATTTGTAAAATGCATTTGACTTTAATTTGATTCAATTAGCATTTTTGAATGCAATTGACTTTTATTTGATTCAAAAAGCTTTGTTTGAATGTGTTTGACTTTCATTTGGTTCAATTAGCTTTGTAGAATGCATATTATTTTCAATTGATTCAATTAGTTTTGTTGAAAGCATTTGACTTTCTTTTAATTCAAAAAGCTTTATTTGAATATGTTTGACTTTCATTTGATTCAATTAGCTTTGTAAAATGCATTAGATTTTCATTTGATTCAATTGGCTTTGTTTGAATGTGTTTGACTTTCATTTGATTTAAAAAGCTTTGTTTGAATGTGTTTGACTTTCATTTGATTCAATTAGCTTCGTTGAATGCATTTGACTTTCATTTGATTCAATTAGCTTTGTTGAAAGCATTTGACTTGCTTTTGATTCAAAAAGCTTTGTTTGAATGTATTTGAACTTCAATTCAATTAGCTTTGTAGAATGCATTTGACTTTCATTTGATTCAATTAGCTTTGTTGAAAGCATTTGACTTTTATTTGATTTAAAAAGCTTTGTTTGAATATGTTTGAGTTTCATTTGATTCAATTAGCTTTGTAGAATGCATTTGACTTTCATTTGATTCAATTAGCTTTGTTGAAAGCATTTGACTTTCATTTGAATCAAAAAGCTTTGTTTGAATGTGTTTGAGTTTCATTTGGTTCAATTAGCTTTGTAGAATGCATTTTATTTTCAATTGATTCAATTAGTTTTGTTGAAAGCATTTGACTTTCTTTTAATTCAAAAAGCTTTATTTGATTATGTTTGACTTTCATTTGATTCAATTAGCTTTGTAAAATGCATTAGATTTTCATTTGATTCAATTGGCTTTGTTTGAATGTGTTTGACTTTCATTTGATTTAAAAAGCTTTTTTTGAATGTGTTTGACTTTCATTTGATTCAATTAGCTTCATTGAATGCATTTGACTTTCATTTGATTCAATTAGCTTTGTTGAAAGCATTTGACTTGCTTTTGATTCAAAAAGCTTTGTTTGAATGTATTTGAACTTCAATTCATTTAGCTTTGTAGAATGCATTTGACTTTCATTTGATTCAATTAGCTTTGTTGAAAGCATTTGACTTTTATTTGATTTAAAAAGCTTTGTTTGAATGTGTTAGAGTTTCATTTGATTCAATTAGCTTTGTAGAATGCATTTGACTTTCATTTGATTCAATTAGCTTTGTTGAAAGCATTTGACTTTCATTTGATTCAAAAAGCTTTGTTTGAATGTGTTTGACATTCATTTGATTCAATTAGCTTTGTAGAATGCATTTGACTTTCATTTGATTAAATTAGCTTTCTAGAATGCATTTGACTTTCATTTTATTCAATTAGCTTTGTTAAATGCATTTGAGTTTCATTTGATTCAAAAATCTTTGATTGAATGTGTTTGACTTTCATTTGATTCAATTAGCGTTGTAGAATGCATTTGACTTTTATTTTATTCAATTAGCTTTGTTGAAGGCATTTGACTTTCATTTGATTCAAAAAGCTTTCTTTGAATGTGTTTGACTTTCTGATGTGGATTTAAACCCCTTAACTTAATAAAGAATCTAAAATCACACAAGTAACACAAGCCCTTCGAATTTCCTAAGAAAATCGAACAACTTAAGAATAACGAACCGGATATGACTTTGAAAACGACCACTCCTGGAACGAATTCAACGCCTCTCAAATTACCTAGACCACTCCTGGAACTAAGTACTTTGATGAACAAAACTTAGACTACTCCTAGAACTAAGAATTGAACGTTCTAATTATCAAAACAACTCCTTGAATTGAAAACTAGCAAAAGAATTTGTAAGCAATTAAGCAAAACAAACAATAAACTTGTATTGAATTTTCTGGTTTTTTGTTTTTACAAAGCCAAGAAAAATCCCTTATTTATAGACTAAAACTAACTATTCCTAAGTCTATTCAAACTAGAAAAAACCCTAGCCTTGATCCCAAAGTATCCTAGATAGAATAGGAAAACCAATTCTAATGGAACTAGGAAACTAGTAATAAGACTAGTTCTAATTAACCTAAAACTTCTTAAAACAATTCCTAATTGACTTAGAAATTATTTTAAACTATATTAACATAAATTAAGAAGATTCCTAATTGCTTAAACCAAGAAAAACCCTTTCAAGTGAAAGGTAAAAACTTGCAAGCAAAAACTCTAGAAAAAACTAAGTTAGGAAAATCTTTCTTTTCGTACTGCCGCCGAACCACCACCTCACGCGCCGCCATCATCGACACGCGCCCCACCGCCGTGTAGCTGGACTCGGGCCTGAGCTAAGGAGCCGGCGCGTGGCACCAGATCGGCGCGTCGCCGCCGCTGCCGTCGTCGGAACCCAACTGGTCCTTAACTTCTTCTTCAATGACTGCGCATGTTAACCATTCTTGATTCTTTACTCCAAGCTCGAACCCTATTGGCCCTAAAACCAATATGATTGGCTCTTCAAAAGAATTTCCCTCTTGATCCACATCACTTTCATTTGATTCAATAAGCCTTTTAGAATGCATTTAACTTTCATTTGATTCAATTAGCTTTGTTGAATGCATTTGACTTTCATTTGTTTGTAAAAGCTTTGTTTGAATGTGTTTGACTTTCATTTGATTCAAAAAGCTTTGTTTAAATGTGTTTGACTTTCATTTAGTTCAATTAGCTTTTTAGAATGCATTTGACTTTCATTTGATTCAATTAGCTTCGTTGAAAGCATTTGACTTTCATTTGAATCAAAAAGCTTTATTTGAATGTGTTTGAGTTTCATTTGATTCAATTAGCTTTGTAGAATGCATTTGACTTTCAATTGATTCAATTAGCTTTGTTGAAAGCATTTGACTTTCTTTTAATTCAAAAAGCTTTATTTGAATATGTTTGACTTTCATTTGATTCAATTAGCTTTGTTGAAAACATTTGACTTTCATTTGATTCAAAAAGCTTTGTTTGAATGTGTTCGACATTCTTTTGATTTAATTAGCTTTGTAGAATGCATTTGATTTTCATTTGATTCAATTAGCTTTGTTAAATGCATTTGACTTTCATTTGATTAAATTAGCTTTGTTGAATGCATTTGACTTTAATTTGATTCAAAAAGCTTTGTTTGAATGTGTTTGACTTTCATTTGATTCAATTAGCTTTTGTTGAATGCATTAAACTATCATTTGATTCAATTAGCTTTGTTTGAATGTGTTTGACTTTCAATTGATTCAACATTTGTAAAATGCACTTGACGATTCAATTAGCATTTTTGAATGCAATTGACTTTTATTTGATTCAAAAAGCTTTGTTTGAATGTGTTTGACTTTCATTTGATTCAATTTGCTTTGTTTGATTGTGTTTAACTTTCTTTTGATTCAATTAGCTTTCTAGTATGCATTTGACTTTCATTTTATTCAATTAGCTTTGTTAAATGCATTTGACTTTCATTTGATTCAAAAAGCTTTGATTGAATGTGTTGGACTTTCATTTGATTCAATTAGCGTTGTAGAATGCATTTGACTTTTATTTGATTCAATTAGCTTTGTTGAAGGCATTTGTTTTTCATTTGATTCAAAAAGCTTTCTTTGAATGTGTTTGACTTTCATTTGATTCAATTTGCTTTGTTTGATTGTGTTTAACTTTCTTTTGATTCAATTAGCTTTCTAGAATACATTTGACTTTCATTTTATTCAATTAGCTTTGTTAAATGCATTTGACTTTCATTTGATTCAAAAAGCTTTTATTGAATGTGTTTGACTTTCATTTGATTCAATTAGCTTTGTTTGATTGTGTTTAACTTTCTTTTGATTCAATTTGCTTTCTAGAATGCGTTTGACTTTCATTTGATTCAATTAGCTTTGTGAAATGCATTTGACTTTCATTTGATTCAAAAAGCTTTGATTGAATGTGTTTGACTTTCATTTGATTCAAAAAGCTTTGTTTGAGTATCTTTGACTTTCATTTGATTCAGTTAGCTTTGTTTGATCGTGTTTATCTTTCTTTAGATTCAATTCGCTTTGTAGAATGCATTTGACTTTCATTTAATTCAATTAGCTTTGTTGAATGTATTTGACTTTCATTTGATTCAAAAAACATTGACTGAATGTGTTTGACTTTCATTTGATTCAATTAGCTTTGTAGAATGCATTAGACTTTCATTTGATTCAAAAAGCTTTGTTTGAATGTGTTTGAGTTTCAATTGATTCAATTAGCTTTGTAGAATGCATTTGACTTTTATTTGATTAAATTAGCTTCGTTGAATGCATTTTACTTTCATTTGATTCTAAAAGCTTTGTTTGAATATGTTTGACTTTCATTTGATTCAGTTAGCTTTGTTGAAAGCATTTGACTTTCATTTGAATCAAAAAGCTTTGTTTGAATGTGTTTGAGTTTCATTTGATTCAATTAGATTTGTAGAATGCATTTGATTTTCAATTGATTCAATTGGCTTTGTTTAAATGTGTTTGACTTTCATTTGATTTAAAAAGCTTTGTTTGAATGTGTTTGACTTTCATTTGATTCAATTAGCTTTGTTTGATTGTGTTTAACTTTCTTTTGATTCAATTAGCTTTCTAGAATGCATTTGACTTTCATTTTATTCAATTAGCTTTGTTGAATGCATTTGACTTTCATTTGATTCAAAAAGCTTTGATTGAATGTGTTTGACTTTCATTTGATTCAATTAGCGTTGTAGAATGCATTTGACTTTTATTTAATTCAATTAGCTTTGTTGAAGGCATTTGTTTTTCTTTGATTCAAAAAGCTTTCTTTGAATGTGTTTGACTTTCATTTGATTCAATAAGCCTTTTAGAATGCATTTAACTTTCTTTTGATTCAACTAGCTTTGTTGAAAGCATTTGACTTTCATTTGAATCAAAAAGCTTTGTTTGAATGTGTTTGAGTTTCATTTGGTTCAATTAGCTTTGTAGAATGCATATTATTTTCAATTGATTCAATTAGTTTTTTTGAAAGCATTTGACTTTCTTTTAATTCAAAAAGATTTATTTGAATATGTTTGACTTTCATTTGATTCAATTAGCTTTGTAAAATGCATTAGATTTTCATTTGATTCAATTGGCTTTGTTTGAATGTGTTTGACTTTCATTTGATTTAAAAAGCTTTGTTTGAATGTGTTTGACTTTCATTTGATTCAATTAGCTTCATTGAATGCATTTGACTTTCATTTGATTCAATTAGCTTTGTTGAAAGCATTTGACTTGCTTTTGATTCAAAAAGCTTTGTTTGAATGTATTTGAACTTCAATTCAATTAGCTTTGTAGAATGCATTTGACTTTCATTTGATTCAATTAGCTTTGTTGAAAGCATTTGACTTTTATTTGATTTAAAAAGCTTTGTTTGAATATGTTTGAGTTTCATTTGATTCAATTAGCTTTGTAGAATGCATTTGACTTTCATTTGATTCAATTAGCTTTGTTGAAAGCATTTGACTTTCATTTGAATCAAAAAGCTTTGTTTGAATGTGTTTGAGTTTCATTTGGTTCAATTAGCTTTGTAGAATGCATTTTATTTTCAATTGATTCAATTAGTTTTGTTGAAAGCATTTGACTTTCTTTTAATTCAAAAAGCTTTATTTGAATATGTTTGACTTTCATTTATTTCAATTAGCTTTGTAAAATGCATTAGATTTTCATTTGATTCAATTGGCTTTGTTTGAATGTGTTTGACTTTCATTTGATTTAAAAAGCTTTTTTTGAATGTGTTTGACTTTCATTTGATTCAATTAGCTTCATTGAATGCATTTGACTTTCATTTGATTCAATTAGCTTTGTTGAAAGCATTTGACTTGCTTTTGATTCAAAAAGCTTTGTTTGAATGTATTTGAACTTCAATTCATTTAGCTTTGTAGAATGCATTTGACTTTCATTTGATTAAATTAGCTTTGTTGAATGCATTTGACTTTAATTTGATTCAAAAAGCTTTGTTTGAATGTGTTTGACTTTCATTTGATTCAATTAGCTTTTGTTGAATGCATTAAACTATCATTTGATTCAATTAGCTTTGTTTGAATGTGTTTGACTTTCAATTGATTCAACATTTGTAAAATGCACTTGACGATTCAATTAGCATTTTTGAATGCAATTGACTTTTATTTGATTCAAAAAGCTTTGTTTGAATGTGTTTGGCTTTCATTTGATTCAATTTGCTTTGTTTGATTGTGTTTAACTTTCTTTTGATTCAATTAGCTTTCTAGAATGCATTTGACTTTCATTTTATTCAATTAGCTTTGTTAAATGCATTTGACTTTCATTTGATTCAAAAAGCTTTGATTGAATGTGTTTGACTTTCATTTAATTCAATTAGCGTTGTAGAATGCATTTGACTTTTATTTAATTCAATTAGCTTTGTTGAAGGCATTTGTTTTTCTTTGATTCAAAAAGCTTTCTTTGAATGTGTTTGACTTTCATTTGATTCAATTTGCTTTGTTTGATTGTGTTTAACTTTCTTTTGATTCAATTAGCTTTCTAGAATACATTTGACTTTCATTTTATTCAATTAGCTTTGTTAAATGCATTTGACTTTCATTTGATTCAAAAAGCTTTTATTGAATGTGTTTGACTTTCATTTGATTCAATTAGCTTTGTTTGATTGTGTTTAACTTTCTTTTGATTCAATTAGCTTTCTAGAATGCGTTTGACTTTCATTTGATTCAATTAGCTTTGTGAAATGCATTTGACTTTCATTTGATTCAAAAAGCTTTGATTGAATGTGTTTGACTTTCATTTGATTCAAAAAGCTTTGTTTGAGTATCTTTGACTTTCATTTGATTCAGTTAGCTTTGTTTGATCGTGTTTAACTTTCTTTAGATTCAATTCGCTTTGTAGAATGCATTTGACTTTCATTTAATTCAATTAGCTTTGTTGAATGTATTTGACTTTCATTTGATTCAAAAAACATTGACTGAATGTGTTTGACTTTCATTTGATTCAATTAGCTTTGTAGAATGCATTAGACTTTCATTTGATTCAAAAAGCTTTGTTTGAATGTGTTTGAGTTTCAATTGATTCAATTAGCTTTGTAGAATGCATTTGACTTTTATTTGATTAAATTAGCTTCGTTGAATGCATTTTACTTTCATTTGATTCTAAAAGCTTTGTTTGAATATGTTTGACTTTCATTTGATTCAGTTAGCTTTGTGTAAAGCATTTGACTTTCATTTGAATCAAAAAGCTTTGTTTGAATGTGTTTGAGTTTCATTTGATTCAATTAGATTTGTAGAATGCATTTGATTTTCAATTGATTCAATTGGCTTTGTTTGAATGTGTTTGACTTTCATTTGATTTAAAAAGCTTTGTTTGAATGTGTTTGACTTTCATTTGATTCAATTAGCTTTGTTTGATTGTGTTTAACTTTCTTTTGATTCAATTAGCTTTCTAAAATGCATTTGACTTTCATTTTATTCAATTAGCTTTGTTAAATGCATTTGACTTTCATTTGATTCAAAAAGCTTTGATTGAATGTGTTTGACTTTCATTTAATTCAATTAGCGTTGTAGAATGCATTTGACTTTTATTTAATTCAATTAGCTTTGTTGAAGGCATTTGTTTTTCTTTGATTCAAAAAGCTTTCTTTGAATGTGTTTGACTTTCATTTGATTCAATAAGCCTTTTAGAATGCATTTAACTTTCTTTTGATTCAACTAGCTTTGTTGAAAGCATTTGACTTTCATTTGAATCAAAAAGCTTTGTTTGAATGTGTTTGAGTTTCATTTGGTTCAATTAGCTTTGTAGAATGTATATTATTTTCAATTGATTCAATTAGTTTTGTTGAAAGCATTTGACTTTCTTTTAATTCAAAAAGCTTTATTTGAATATGTTCGACTTTCATTTGATTCAATTAGCTTTGTAAAATGCATTAGATTTTCATTTGATTCAATTGGCTTTGTTTGAATGTGTTTGACTTTCATTTGATTTAAAAAGCTTTGTTTGAATGTGTTTGACTTTCATTTAATTCAATTAGCTTCATTGAATGCATTTGACTTTCATTTGATTCAATTAGCTTTGTTGAAAGCATTTGACTTGCTTTTGATTCAAAAAGCTTTGTTTGAATGTATTTGAACTTCAATTCAATTAGCTTTGTAGAATGCATTTGACTTTCATTTGATTCAATTAGCTTTGTTGAAAGCATTTGACTTTTATTTGATTTAAAAAGCTTTGTTTGAATATGTTTGAGTTTCATTTGATTCAATTAGCTTTGTAGAATGCATTTGACTTTCATTTGATTCAATTAGCTTTGTTGAAAGCATTTGACTTTCATTTGAATCAAAAAGCTTTGTTTGAATGTGTTTGAGTTTCATTTGGTTCAATTAGCTTTGTAGAATGCATTTTATTTTCAATTGATTCAATTAGTTTTGTTGAAAGCATTTGACTTTCTTTTAATTCAAAAAGCTTTATTTGAATATGTTTGACTTTCATTTGATTCAATTAGCTTTGTAAAATGCATTAGATTTTCATATGATTCAATTGGCTTTGTTTGAATGTGTTTGACTTTCATTTGATTTAAAAAGCTTTTTTTGAATGTGTTTGACTTTCATTTGATTCAATTAGCTTCATTGAATGCATTTGACTTTCATTTGATTCAATTAGCTTTGTTGAAAGCATTTGACTTGCTTTTGATTCAAAAAGCTTTGTTTGAATGTATTTGAACTTCAATTCATTTAGCTTTGTAGAATGCATTTGACTTTCATTTGATTCAATTAGCTTTGTTGAAAGCATTTGACTTTTATTTGATTTAAAAAGCTTTGTTTGAATGTGTTAGAGTTTCATTTGATTCAATTAGCTTTGTAGAATGCATTTGACTTTCATTTGATTCAATTAGCTTTGTTGAAAGCATTTGACTTTCATTTGATTCAAAAAGCTTTGTTTGAATGTGTTTGACATTCATTTGATTCAATTAGCTTTGTAGAATGCATTTGACTTTCATTTGATTAAATTAGCTTTCTAGAATGCATTTGACTTTCATTTTATTCAATTAGCTTTGTTAAATGCATTTGACTTTCATTTGATTCAAAAATCTTTGATTGAATGTGTTTGACTTTCATTTGATTCAATTAGCGTTGTAGAATGCATTTGACTTTTATTTGATTCAATTAGCTTTGTAAAAGGCATTTGACTTTCATTTGATTCAAAAAGCTTTCTTTGAATGTGTTTGACTTTCTGATGTGGATTTAAACCCCTTAACTTAATAAAGAATCTAAAATCACACAAGTAACACAAGCCCTTCGAATTTCCTAAGAAAATCGAACAACTTAAGAATAACGAACCGGATATGACTTTGAAAACGACCACTCCTGGAACGAATTCAACGCCTCTCAAATTACCTAGACCACTCCTGGAACTAAGTACTTTGATGAACAAAACTTACACTACTCCTAGAACTAAGAATTGAACGTTCTAATTATCAAAACAACTCCTTGAATTGAAAACTAGCAAAAGAATTTGTAAGCAATTAAGCAAAACAAACAATAAACTTGTATTGAATTTTCTGGTTTTTTGTTTTTACAAAGCCAAGAAAAATCCCTTATTTATAGACTAAAACTAACTATTCCTAAGTCTATTCAAACTAGAAAAAACCCTAGCCTTGATCCCAAAGTATCCTAGATAGAATAGAAAAACCAATTCTAATGGAACTAGGAAACTAGTAATAAGACTAGTTCTAATTAACCTAAAACTTCTTAAAACAATTCCTAATTGACTTAGAAATTATTTTAAACTAAATTAACATAAATTAAGAAGATTCCTAATTGCTTAAACCAAGAAAAACCCTTTCAAGTGAAAGGTAAAAACTTGCAAGCAAAAACTCTAGAAAAAACTAAGTTAGGAAAATCTTTCTTTTCGTACTGCCGCCGAACCACCACCTCACGCGCCGCCATCATCGACACGCGCCCCACCGCCGTGTAGCTGGACTCAGGCCTGAGCTAAGGAGCCAGCGCGTGGCACCAGATCGGCGCGTCGCCGCCGCGGCCGTCGTCGGAACCCAACTGGTCCTTGACTTCTTCTTCAATGACTGTGCATGTTAACCATTCTTGATTCTTTACTCCAAGCTCGAACCCTATTGGCCCTAAAACCAATATGATTGGCTCTTCAAAAGAATTTCCCTCTTGATCCACATCACTTTCATTTGATTCAATAAGCCTTTTAGAATGCATTTAACTTTCATTTGATTCAATTAGCTTTGTTGAATGCATTTGACTTTCATTTGTTTGTAAAAGCTTTGTTTGAATGTGTTTGACTTTCATTTGATTCAAAAAGCTTTGTTTAAATGTGTTTGACTTTCATTTAGTTCAATTAGCTTTTTAGAATGCATTTGACTTTCATTTGATTCAATTAGCTTCGTTGAGAGCATTTGACTTTCATTTGAAACAAAAAGCTTTATTTGAATGTGTTTGAGTTTCATTTGATTAAATTAGCTTTGTAGAATGCATTTGACTTTCAATTGATTCAATTAGCTTTGTTGAAAGCATTTGACTTTCTTTTAATTCAAAAAGCTTTATTTGAATATGTTTGACTTTCATTTGATTCAATTAGCTTTGTTGAAAACATTTGACTTTCATTTGATTCAAAAAGCTTTGTTTGAATGTGTTCGACATTCATTTGATTTAATTAGCTTTGTAGAATGCATTTGATTTTCATTTGATTCAATTAGCTTTGTTAAATGCATTTGACTTTCATTTGATTAAATTAGCTTTGTTGAATGCATTTGACTTTAATTTGATTCAAAAAGCTTTGTTTGAATGTGTTTGACTTTCATTTGATTCAATTAGCTTTTGTTGAATGCATTAAACTATCATTTGATTCAATTAGCTTTGTTTGAATGTGTTTGACTTTCAATTGATTCAACATTTGTAAAATGCATTTGACTTTAATTTGATTCAATTAGCATTTTTGAATGCAATTGACTTTTATTTGATTCAAAAAGCTTTGTTTGAATGTGTTTGACTTTCATTTGATTCAATTTGCTTTGTTTGATTGTGTTTAACTTTCTTTTGATTCAATTAGCTTTCTAGTATGCATTTGACTTTCATTTTATTCAATTAGCTTTGTTAAATGCATTTGACTTTCATTTGATTCAAAAAGCTTTGATTGAATGTGTTGGACTTTCATTTGATTCAATTAGCGTTGTAGAATGCATTTGACTTTTATTTGATTCAATTAGCTTTGTTGAAGGCATTTGTTTTTCATTTGATTCAAAAAGCTTTCTTTGAATGTGTTTGACTTTCATTTGATTCAATTTGCTTTGTTTGATTGTGTTTAACTTTCTTTTGATTCAATTAGCTTTCTAGAATACATTTGACTTTCATTTTATTCAATTAGCTTTGTTAAATGCATTTGACTTTCATTTGATTCAAAAAGCTTTTATTGAATGTGTTTGACTTTCATTTGATTCAATTAGCTTTGTTTGATTGTGTTTAACTTTCTTTTGATTCAATTAGCTTTCTAGAATGCGTTTGACTTTCATTTGATTCAATTAGCTTTGTGAAATGCATTTGACTTTCATTTGATTCAAAAAGCTTTGATTGAATGTGTTTGACTTTCATTTGATTCAAAAAGCTTTGTTTGAGTATCTTTGACTTTCATTTGATTCAGTTAGCTTTGTTTGATCGTGTTTAACTTTCTTTAGATTCAATTCGCTTTGTAGAATGCATTTGACTTTCATTTAATTCAATTAGCTTTGTTGAATGTATTTGACTTTCATTTGATTCAAAAAACATTGACTGAATGTGTTTGACTTTCATTTGATTCAATTAGCTTTGTAGAATGCATTAGACTTTCATTTGATTCAAAAAGCTTTGTTTGAATGTGTTTGAGTTTCAATTGATTCAATTAGCTTTGTAGAATGCATTTGACTTTTATTTGATTAAATTAGCTTCGTTGAATGCATTTTACTTTCATTTGATTCTAAAAGCTTTGTTTGAATATGTTTGACTTTCATTTGATTCAGTTAGCTTTGTTGAAAGCATTTGACTTTCATTTGAATCAAAAAGCTTTGTTTGAATGTGTTTGAGTTTCATTTGATTCAATTAGATTTGTAGAATGCATTTGATTTTCAATTGATTCAATTGGCTTTGTTTAAATGTGTTTGACTTTCATTTGATTTAAAAAGCTTTGTTTGAATGTGTTTGACTTTCATTTGATTCAATTAGCTTTGTTTGATTGTGTTTAACTTTCTTTTGATTCAATTAGCTTTCTAGAATGCATTTGACTTTCATTTTATTCAATTAGCTTTGTTAAATGCATTTGACTTTCATTTGATTCAAAAAGCTTTGATTGAATGTGTTTGACTTTCATTTGATTCAAAAAGCTTTGTTTGAGTATCCTTAACTTTCATTTGATTCAGTTAACTTTGTTTGATCGTGTTTAACTTTCTTTAGATTCAATTCGCTTTGTAGAATGCATTTGACTTTCATTTAATTCAATTAGCTTTGTTGAATGTATTTGACTTTCATTTGATTCAAAAAACATTGACTGAATGTGTTTGACTTTCATTTGATTCAATTAGCTTTGTAGAATGCATTAGACTTTCATTTGATTCAAAAAGCTTTGTTTGAATGTGTTTGAGTTTCAATTGATTCAATTAGCTTTGTAGAATGCATTTGACTTTTATTTGATTCAATTAGCTTTGTTGAAAGCATTTGACTTTTATTTGATTCAAAAAGCTTTGTTTGAATGTGTTTGAGTTTCATTTGATTCATTTAGCTTTATAGAATGCATTTGACTTTCATTTCATTCAATTAGCTTTGTTGAAAGCATTTGACTTTCAGGTGATTCAAAAAGCTTTGTTTGAATGTGTTTGACATTCATTTGATTCAATTAGCTTTGTAGAATGCATTTGACTTTCATTTGATTTAATTAGCTTTGTTGAATGCATTCGACTTTCATTTCATTAAATTAGCTTTGTTGAATGCATTCGACTTTAATTTGATTCGAAAAGCTCTGTTTTAATGTGTTTGACTTTCATTTGATTCAATTAGCTTTTGTTGAATGCATTAGACTATCATTTGATTTAATTAGCTTTCTTTGAATGTGTTTGACTTTCATTTGATTCAATTTTTGTAGAATGCATTTGACTTTAATTTGATTCAATTAGCATTTTTGAATGCAATTGACTTTCATTTGATTCGAAAAGCTTTTTTTGATTGTCTTTAACTTTCTTTTGATTCAATTAGCTTTCTAGAATGCGTTTGACTTTCATTTGATTCAATTAGCTTTGTTAAATGCATTTGACTTTCATTTGATTCAAAATGCTTTGATTGAATGTGTTTGACTTTCATTTGATTCAATTAGCTTTGTAGAATGCATTTGACTTTTATTTGATTCAATTAGCTTTGTTGAAGGCATTTGTTTTTCATTTGATTCATAAAGCTTTCTTTGAATGTGTTTGACTTTCATTTGATTCAATTAGCTTTGTAGAATGCATTTGACTTTTATTTGATTAAATTAGCTTCGTTGAATGCATTTTACTTTCATTTGATTCTAAAAGCTTTGTTTGAATATGTTTGACTTTCATTTGATTCAGTTAGCTTTGTTGAAAGCATTTGACTTTCATTTGATTCAATTAGCTTTGTTGAAAGCATTTGACTTTCATTTGATTCAAAAAGCTTTGTTTGAATGTGTTTGACGTTCATTTGATTCAATTAGCTTTGTAGAATGCATTTGATTTTCATTTGATTCAATTAGCTTTGTAGAATGCATTTGACTTTCATTTGATTAAATTAGATTTGTTGAATGTATTTAACTTTAATTTGATTCAAAAAGCTTTATTTGAATGTGTTTTGCTTTCATTTAATTCAATTAGCTTTTGTTGAATGCATTAAACTATCATTTGATTCAATTAGATTTGTTTGAATGTGTTTGACTTTCTATTGATTCAATATTTGTAAAATGCATTTGACTTTCATTTGATTCAATTAGCATTTTTGAATGCAATTGACATTCATTTGATTCAAAAAGCTTTGTTTGAATGTGTTTGACTTTCATTTGATTCAATTAGCTTAGTTTGATTGAGTTTAACTTTCTTTTGATTTAATTAGCTTTCTAGAATACATTTGACTTTCATTTTATTCTATTAGCTTTGTTAAATGCATTTGACTTTCATTTGATTCAAAAAGCTTTTATTGAATGTGTTTGACTTTCTTTTGATTCAATTAGCTTTGTTTGATTGTGTTTAACTTTCTTTTGATTCAATTAGCTTTCTAGAATGCGTTTGACTTTCATTTGATTCAATTAGCTTTGTGAAATGCATTTGACTTTCATTTGATTCAAAAAGCTTTGATTGGATGTGTTTGACTTTCATTTGATTCAATTAGCGTTGTAGAATGCATTTGGCTTTTATTTGATTCAATTAGATTTGTATAATACATTTGATTTTCAATTGATTCAATTGGCTTTGTTTGAATGTGTTTGACTTTAATTTGATTTAAAAAGCTTTGTTTGAATGTGTTTGACTTTCATTTGATTCAATTAGCTTCATTGAATGCATTTGACTTTCATTTGATTCAATTAGCTTTGTTGAAAGCATTTGACTTGCTTTTGATTCAAAAAGCTTTGTTTGAATGTATTTGAACTTCAATTGATTCAATTAGCTTTGTAGAATGCATTTGACTTTCATTTGATTAAATTAGCTTTGTTGAAAGCAGTTGACTTTTATTTGATTTAAAAAGCTTTGTTTGAATGTGTTTGAGTTTCATTTGATTCAATTAGCTTTGTAGAATGCATTTGACTTTCATTTGATTCAATTAGCTTTGTTGAAAGCATTTGACTTTCATTTGATTCAAAAAGCTTTGTTTGAATGTGTTTGACATTCATTTGATTCAATTAGCTTTGTAGAATGCATTTGATTTTCATTTGATTCAATTAGCTTTGTAGAATGCATTTGACTTTCATTTGATTAAATTAGATTTGTTGAATGTAATTGACTTTAATTTGATTCAAAAAGCTTTGTTTGAATGTGTTTTGCTTTCATTTAATTCAATTAGCTTTTGTTGAATGCATTAAACTATCATTTGATTCAATTAGATTTGTTTGAATGTGTTTGACTTTCTATTGATTCAATATTTGTAAAATGCATTTGACTTTCATTTGATTCAATTAGTATTTTTGAATGCAATTGACATTCATTTGATTCAAAAAGCTTTGTTTGAATGTGTTTGACTTTCATTTGATTCAATTAGCTTAGTTTGATTGTGTTTAACTTTCTTTTGATTCAATTAGCTTTCTAGAATACATTTGACTTTCATTTTATTCAATTAGCTTTGTTAAATGCATTTGACTTTCATTTGCTTCAAAAAGCTTTTATTGAATGTGTTTGACTTTCATTTGATTCAATTAGCGTTGTAGAATGCATATGACTTTTATTTGATTCAATTAGCTTTGTTGAAGGCATTTGTTTTTCATTTGATTCAAAAAGCTTTCTTTGAATGTGTTTGACTTTCATTTGATTCAATTTGCTTTGTTTGATTGTGTTTAACTTTCTTTTGATTCAATTAGCTTTCTAGAATGCGTTTGACTTTCATTTGATTCAATTAGCTTTGTGAAATGCATTTGACTTTCATTTGATTCAAAAAGCTTTGATTGAATGTGTTTGACTTTCATTTGATTCAATTAGCGTTGTAGAATGCATTTGGCTTTTATTTGATTCAATTAACTTTGTTGAAAGCATTTGACTTTTATTTGATTCAATTAGCTTTGTTGAGGCATTTAACTTTCATTTGATTCAAAAAGCTTTCTTTGAATGTGTTTAACTTTCATTTGATTCAATAAGCCTTTTATAATGCATTTGACTTTCATTTGATTCAATTAGCTTTGTTGAATGCATTTGAATTTCATTTGTTTCAAAAAGCTTTGTTTGAATGTGTTTGACTTTCATTTGGTTCAAAAAGCTTTGTTTGAATGTGTTTGACTTTCATTTGATTCAATTAGCTTTGTAGAATGCATTTGACTTTCATTTGATTTAGTTAGCTTTGTTGAATGCATTCGACTTTCATTTCATTAAATTAGCTTTGTTGAATGCATTGGACTTTAATTTGATTCGAAAAGCTTTGTTTGAATGTGTTTGACTTTCATTTGATTCAATTAGCTTTTGTTGAATGCATTAGACTATCATTTGATTCAATTAGCGTTGTTTGAATGTGTTTGACTTTCATTTGATTCAATTTTTGTAGAATGCATTTGACTTTAATTTGATTCAATTAGCATTTTTGAATGCAATTGACTTTCATTTGATTCAAAAAGCTTTTTTTGAATGTGTTTGACTTTCATTTGATTCAATTAGCTTTCTAGAATGCATTTGACTTTCATTTTATTCAATTAGCTTTGTTAAATGCATTTGACTTTCATTTGATTCAAAATGCTTTGATTGAATGTTTACTTTCATTTGATTCAATTAGCTTTGTAGAATGCATTTGACTTTTATTTGATTCAATTAGCTTTGTTGAAGGCATTTGTTTTTCATTTGATTCAAAAAGCTTTCTTTGAATGTGTTTGACTTTCATCTGATTCAATTAGCTTTGTAGAATGCATTTGACATTTATTTGATTAAATTAGCTTCGTTGAATGCATTTTACTTTCATTTGATTCTAAAAGCTTTGTTTGAATATGTTTGACTTTCATTTGATTCAGCTAGCTTTGTTGAAAGCATTTGACTTTCATTTGAATCAAAAAGCTTTGTTTGAATGTGTTTGAGTTTCATTTGATTCAATTAGATTTGTAGAATGCATTTGATTTTCAATTGATTCAATTGGCTTTGTTTGAATGTGTTTGACTTTCATTTGATTTAAAAAGCTTTGTTTGAATGTGCTTGACTTTCATTTAATTCAATTAGCTTCATTGAATGCATTTGACTTTCATTTGATTCAATTAGCTTTGTTGAAAGCATTTGACTTGCTTTTGATTCAAAAAGCTTTGTTTGAATGTATTTGAACTTCAATTGATTCAATTAGCTTTGTAGAATGCATTTGACTTTCATTTGATTAAATTAGCTTTGTTGAAAGCAGTTGACTTTTATTTGATTTAAAAAGCTTTGTTTAAATGTGTTTGAGTTTCATTTGATTCAATTAGCTTTGTAGAATGCATTTGACTTTCATTTGATTCAATTAGCTTTGTTGAAAGCATTTGACTTTCATTTGATTCAAAAAGCTTTGTTTGAATGTGTTTGACATTCATTTGATTCAATTAGCTTTGTAGAATGCATTTGATTTTCATTTGATTCAATTAGCTTTGTAGAATGCATTTGACTTTCATTTGATTAAATTAGATTTGTTGAATGTATTTGACTTTAATTTGATTCAAAAAGCTTTGTTTGAATGTGTTTTACTTTCATTTAATTCAATTAGCTTTTGTTGAATGCATTAAACTATCATTTGATTCAATTAGATTTGTTTGAATGTGTTTGACTTTCTATTGATTCAATATTTGTAAAATGCATTTGACTTTCATCTGATTCAATTAGCATTTTTGAATGGAATTGACATTCATTTGATTCAAAAAGCTTTGTTTGAATGTGTTTGACTTTCATTTGATTCAATTAGCTTAGTTTGATTGTGTTTAACTTTCTTTTGATTCAATTAGCTTTCTAGAATACATTTGACTTTCATTTTATTCAATTAGCTTTGTTAAATGCATTTGACTTTCATTTGATTCAAAAAGCTTTTATTGAATGTGTTTGACTTTCTTTTGATTCAATTAGCTTTGTTTGATTGTGTTTAACTTTCTTTTGATTCAATTAGCTTTCTAGAATGCGTTTGACTTTCATTTGATTCAATTAGCTTTGTGAAATGCATTTGACTTTCATTTGATTCAAAAAGCTTTGATTGGATGTGTTTGACTTTCATTTGATTCAATTAGCGTTGTAGAATGCATTTGGCTTTTATTTGATTCAATTAGATTTGTATAATGCATTTGATTTTCAATTGATTCAATTGGCTTTGTTTGAATGTGTTTGACTTTCATTTGATTTAAAAAGCTTTGTTTGAATGTGTTTGACTTTCATTTGATTCAATTAGCTTCATTGAATGCATTTGACTTTCATTTGATTCAATTAGCTTTGTTGAAAGCATTTGACTTGCTTTTGATTCAAAAAGCTTTGTTTGAATGTATTTGAACTTCAATTGATTCAATTAGCTTTGTAGAATGCATTTGACTTTCATTTGATTAAATTAGCTTTGTTGAAAGCAGTTGACTTTTATTTGATTTAAAAAGCTTTGTTTGAATGTGTTTGAGTTTCATTTGATTCAATTAGCTTTGTAGAATGCATTTGACTTTCATTTGATTCAATTAGCTTTGTTGAAAGCATTTGACTTTCATTTGATTCAAAAAGCTTTGTTTGAATGTGTTTGACATTCATTTGATTCAATTAGCTTTGTAGAATGCATTTGATTTTCATTTGATTCAATTAGCTTTGTAGAATGCATTTGACTTTCATTTGATTAAATTAGATTTGTTGAATGTATTTGACTTTAATTTGATTCAAAAAGCATTGTTTGAATGTGTTTTACTTTCATTTAATTCAATTAGCTTTTGTTGAATGCATTAAACTATCATTTGATTCAATTAGATTTGTTTGAATGTGTTTGACTTTCTATTGATTCAATATTTGTAAAATGCATTTGACTTTCATTTGATTCAATTAGCATTTTTGAATGGAATTGACATTCATTTGATTCAAAAAGCTTTGTTTGAATGTGTTTGACTTTCATTTGATTCAATTAGCTTAGTTTGATTGTGTTTAACTTTCTTTTGATTCAATTAGCTTTCTAGAATACATTTGACTTTCATTTTATTCAATTAGCTTTGTTAAATGCATTTGACTTTCATTTGATTCAAAAAGCTTTTATTGAATGTGTTTGACTTTCTTTTAATTCAATTAGCTTTGTTTGATTGTGTTTAACTTTCTTTTGATTCAATTAGCTTTCTAGAATGCGTTTGACTTTCATTTGATTCAATTAGCTTTGTGAAATGCATTTGACTTTCATTTGATTCAAAAAGCTTTGATTGGATGTGTTTGACTTTCATTTGATTCAATTAGCTTTGTGGAATGCATTTGACTTTCATTTGATTTAGTTAGCTTTGTTGAATGCATTCGACTTTCATTTCATTAAATTAGCTTTGTTGAATGCATTGGACTTTAATTTGATTCGAAAAGCTTTGTTTGAATGTGTTTGACTTTCATTTGATTCAATTAGCTTTTGTTGAATGCATTAGACTATCATTTGATTCAATTAGCGTTGTTTGAATGTGTTTGACTTTCATTTGATTCAATTTTTGTAGAATGCATTTGACTTTAATTTGATTCAATTAGCATTTTTGAATGCAATTGACTTTCATTTGATTCAAAAAGCTTTTTTTGAATGTGTTTGACTTTCATTTGATTCAATTAGCTTTCTAGAATGCATTTGACTTTCATTTTATTCAATTAGCTTTGTTAAATGCATTTGACTTTCATTTGATTCAAAATGCTTTGATTGAATGTGTTTGACTTTCATTTGATTCAATTAGCTTTGTAGAATGCATTTGACTTTTATTTGATTCAATTAGCTTTGTTGAAGGCATTTGTTTTTCATTTGATTCAAAAAGCTTTCTTTGAATGTGTTTGACTTTCATTTGATTCAATTAGCTTTGTAGAATGCATTTGACATTTATTTGATTAAATTAGCTTCGTTGAATGCATTTTACTTTCATTTGATTCTAAAAGCTTTGTTTGAATATGTTTGACTTTCATTTGATTCAGCTAGCTTTGTTGAAAGCATTTGACTTTCATTTGAATCAAAAAGCTTTGTTTGAATGTGTTTGAGTTTCATTTGATTCAATTAGATTTGTAGAATGCATTTGATTTTCAATTGATTCAATTGGCCTTGTTTGAATGTGTTTGACTTTCATTTGATTTAAAAAGCTTTGTTTGAATGTGCTTGACTTTCATTTAATTCAATTAGCTTCATTGAATGCATTTGACTTTCATTTGATTCAATTAGCTTTGTTGAAAGCATTTGACTTGCTTTTGATTCAAAAAGCTTTGTTTGAATGTATTTGAACTTCAATTGATTCAATTAGCTTTGTAGAATGCATTTGACTTTCATTTGATTAAATTAGCTTTGTTGAAAGCAGTTGACTTTTATTTGATTTAAAAAGCTTTGTTTAAATGTGTTTGAGTTTCATTTGATTCAATTAGCTTTGTAGAATGCATTTGACTTTCATTTGATTCAATTAGCTTTGTTGAAAGCATTTGACTTTCATTTGATTCAAAAAGCTTTGTTTGAATGTGTTTGACATTCATTTGATTCAATTAGCTTTGTAGAATGCATTTGATTTTCATTTGATTCAATTAGCTTTGTAGAATGCATTTGACTTTCATTTGATTAAATTAGATTTATTGAATGTATTTGACTTTAATTTGATTCAAAAAGCTTTGTTTGAATGTGTTTTACATTCATTTAATTCAATTAGCTTTTGTTGAATGCATTAAACTATCATTTGATTCAATTAGATTTGTTTGAATGTTTTTGACTTTCTATTGATTCAATATTTGTAAAATGCATTTGACTTTCATTTGATTCAATTAGCATTTTTGAATGCAATTGACATTCATTTGATTCAAAAAGCTTTGTTTGAATGTGTTTGACTTTCATTTGATTCAATTAGCTTAGTTTGATTGTGTTTAACTTTCTTTTGATTCAATTAGCTTTCTAGAATACATTTGACTTTCATTTTATTCAATTAGCTTTGTTAAATGCATTTGACTTTCATTTGATTCAAAAAGTTTTTATTGAATGTGTTTGACTTTCTTTTGATTCAATTAGCTTTGTTTGATTGTGTTTAACTTTCTTTTGATTCAATTAGCTTTCTAGAATGCGTTTGACTTTCATTTGATTCAATTAGCTTTGTGAAATGCATTTGACTTTCATTTGATTCAAAAAGCTTTGATTGGATGTGTTTGACTTTCATTTGATTCAATTAGCGTTGTAGAATGCATTTGGCTTTTATTTGATTCAATTAGCTTTGTTGAAGGCATTTGACTTTTATTTGATTCAGTTAGCTTTGTTGAAGGCATTTAACTTTCATTTGATTCAAAAAGCTTTCTTTGAATGTGTTTAACTTTCATTTGATTCAATAAGCCTTTTATAATGCATTTGACTTTCATTTGATTCAATTAGCTTTGTTGAATGCATTTGAATTTCATTTGTTTCACAAAGCTTTGTTTGAATGTGTTTGACTTTCATTTGGTTCAAAAAGCTTTGTTTGAATGTGTTTGACTTTCATTTGATTCAATTAGCTTTGTAGAATGCATTTGACTTTCATTTGATTTAATTAGCTTTGTTGAATGCATTCGACTTTCATTTCATTAAATTAGCTTTGTTGAATGCATTGGACTTTAATTTGATTCGAAAAGCTTTGTTTGAATGTGTTTGACTTTCATTTGATTCAATTAGCTTTTGTTGAATGCATTAGACTATCATTTGATTCAATTAGCGTTGTTTGAATGTGTTTGACTTTCATTTGATTCAATTTTTGTAGAATGCATTTGACTTTAATTTGATTCAATTAGCATTTTTGAATGCAATTGACTTTCATTTGATTCAAAAAGCTTTTTTTGAATGTGTTTGACTTTCATTTGATTCAATTAGCTTTCTAGAATGCATTTGACTTTCATTTTATTCAATTAGTTTTGTTAAATTCATTTGACTTTCATTTGATTCAAAATGCTTTGATTGAATGTGTTTGACTTTCATTTGATTCAATTAGCTTTGTAGAATGCATTTAACTTTCATTTGATTCAATTAGCTTTGTTGAAAGCATTTGACTTTCATTTGAATCAAAAAGCTTTGTTTGAATGTGTTTGAGTTTCATTTGATTCAATTAGATTTGTAGAATGCATTTGATTTTCAATTGATTCAATTAGTTTTGTTGAAAGCATTTGACTTTCTTTTAATTCAAAAAGCTTTATTTGAATATGTTTGACTTTCATTTGATTCAATTAGCTTTGTAAAATGCATTAGATTTTCATTTGATGCAATTGGCTTTCTTTGAATGTGTTTGACTTTCATTTGATTTAAAAAGCTTTGTTTGAATGTGTTTGACTTTCATTTGATTCAATTAGCTTCATTGAATGCATTTGACTTTCATTTGATTCAATTAGCTTTGTTAAAAGCATTTGACTTTCTTTTGATTCAAAAAGCTTTGTTTGAATGTATTTGAACTTCAATTGATTCAATTAGCTTTGTAGAATGCATTTGACTTTCATTTGATTCAATTCGCTTTGTTGAAAGCAGTTGACTTTTATTTGATTTAAAAAGCTTTGTTTGAATGTGTTTGAGTTTCATTTGATTCAATTAGCTTTGTAGAATGCATTTGACTTTCATTTGATTCAATTAGCTTTGTTGAAAGCATTTGACTTTCATTTGATTCAAAAAGCTTTGTTTGAATGTGTTTGACATTCATTTGATTCAATTAGCTTTGTAGAATGCATTTGATTTTCATTTGATTCAATTAGCTTTGTAGAATGCATTTGACTTTCATTTGATTAAATTAGATTTATTGAATGTATTTGACTTTAATTTGATTCAAAAAGCTTTGTTTGAATGTGTTTTACATTCATTTAATTCAATTAGCTTTTGTTGAATGCATTAAACTATCATTTGATTCAATTAGATTTGTTTGAATGTGTTTGACTTTCTATTGATTCAATATTTGTAAAATGCATTTGACTTTCATTTGATTCAATTAGCATTTTTGAATGCAATTGACATTCATTTGATTCAAAAAGCTTTGTTTGAATGTGTTTGACTTTCATTTGATTCAATTAGCTTAGTTTGATTGTGTTTAACTTTCTTTTGATTCAATTAGCTTTCTAGAATGCATTTGACTTTCATTTTACTCAATTAGCTTTGTTGAATGCATTTGACTTTCATTTGTTTCAAAAAGCTTTGTTTGAATGTGTTTGACTTTCATTTGATTCAATTAGCTTTGTTTGATTGTGTTTAACTTTCTTTTTATTCAATTAGCTTTCTAGAATGCGTTTGACTTTCATTTGATTCAATTAGCTTTGTGAAATGCATTTGACTTTCTTATAATTCAAAAAGCTTTGATTGAATGTGTTTGACTTTCACTTGATTCAATTAGCGTTGTAGAATGCATTTGACTTTTTTTTTATTCAATTAGCTTTGTTGAAAGCATTTGACATTCATTTAATTCAAAAACCTTTCTTTGAATGTGTTTGACATTCATTTGATTCAATTAGCCTTTTAGAATGCATTTGAATTTCATTTCATTCAATTAGCTTTGTTGAATGCATTTGACATTCATTTGATTCATAAAGCTTTGTTTGAATGTGTTAAAGTTTAATTTGATTCAATTAGCTTTGTAGAATGCATTTTACTTTCATTTGATTCAATTAGCTTTGTTTGAATGTGTTTGACTGGCATTTGATTTAATTAGCTTTGTCTGATTGTTTTTAACTTTCATTTGATTCAATTAGCTTTTTATTATTCATTTGACTTTCATTTGATTCAATTAGCTTTGTTTAAAGCATTTGACTTTCATTTGATCCAAAAAGCTTTGTTTGAATGTGTTTGACTTTCATTTTATTCTATTAGCTTTTTAGAATGCATTTGACTTTCATTTGATTCAATTAGCTTTGTTGAATGCATTGGACTTTCATTTGTTTCAAAAAACTTTGTTTGAATGTGTTTGACTTTCTTTTGATTCAATTAGCTTTGTAGAATGCATTAGAATTTCATTTGATTCAATTAGCTTTGTTTGAGTGTGTTTGACTTTCATTTAATTCAATTTTTGTAGATTGCATTTGATTTTCATTTGATTTAATTAATTTTTTTGAATGTGTTTGACTTTCATATGATTCAAAAAGCTTTGTTTGAATGTGTTTGACTTTCATTTGATTCAATTAGATTTGTTTGATTGTGTTTAACTTTCTTTTGATTCAATTAGCTTTCTAGAATGCATTTGACTTTCATTTTCTTCAATTAGCTTTGTTAAATGCATTTGACTTTCATTTGATTCAAAAAGCTTTGATTGAATGTGTTTGACTTTCATTTGATTCAATTTGCTTTGTAGAATGCATTTGACTTTCATTTGATTTAATTAGCTTTGTTGAATGCATTCGACTTTCATTTCATTAAATTAGCTTTGTTGAATGCATTGGACTTTAATTTGATTCTAAAAGCTTTGTTTGAATGTGTTTGACTTTCATTTGATTCAATTAGCTTTTGTTGAATGCAATTGACTATCATTTGATTCAATTAGCTTTGTTTGAATGTGTTTGACTTTCATTTGATTCAATTTTTGTAGCATGCATTTGACTTTAATTTGATTCAATTAGCATTTTTGAATGCAATTGACTTTCATTTGATTCAAAAAGCTTTTTTTGAATGTGTTTGACTTTCATTTGATTCAATTAGCTTTCTAGAATGCATTTGACTTTCATTTTATTCAATTAGCTTTGTTAAATGCATTTGACTTTCATTTGATTCAAAATGCTTTGATTGAATGTGTTTGACTTTCATTTGATTCAATTAGCTTTGTAGAATGCATTTGACTTTTATTTGATTCAATTAGCTTTGTTGAAGGCATTTGTTTTTCATTTGATTCAAAAAGCTTTCTTTGAATGTGTTTGACTTTCATTTGATTCAATAAGCCTTTTAGAATGCATTTAACTTTCATTTGATTCAATTAGCTTTGTTGAAAGCATTTGACTTTCATTTGAATCAAAAAGCTTTGTTTGAATGTGTTTGAGTTTCATTTGATTCAATTAGATTTGTAGAATGCATTTGATTTTCAATTGATTCAATTAGTTTTGTTGAAAGCATTTGACTTTCTTTTAATTCAAAAAGCTTTATTTGAATATGTTTGACTTTCATTTGATTCAATTAGCTTTGTAAAATGCATTAGATTTTCATTTGATTCAATTGGCTTTGTTTGAATGTGTTTGACTTTCATTTGATTTAAAAAGCTTTGTTTGAATGTGTTTGACTTTCATTTGATTCAATTAGCTTCATTGAATGCATTTGACTTTCATTTGATTCAATTAGCTTTGTTGAAAGCATTTGACTTGCTTTTTATTTAAAAAGCTTTGTTTGAATGTATTTGAACTTCAATTGATTCAATTAGCTTTGTAGAATGCATTTGACTTTCATTTGATTCAATTAGCTTTGTTGAAAGCAGTTGACTTTTATTTGATTTAAAAAGCTTTGTTTGAATGTGTTTGAGTTTTTTTTGATTCAATTAGCTTTGTAGAATGCATTTGACTTTCATTTGATTCAATTAGCTTTGTTGAAAGCATTTGACTTTCATTTGATTCAAAAAGCTTTGTTTGAATGTGTTTGACATTCATTTGATTCAATTAGATTTGTAGAATGCATTTGATTTTCATTTGATTAAATTAGATTTGTTGAATGTATTTGACTTTAATTTGATTCATAAAGCTTTGTTTGAATGTGTTTTGCTTTCATTTAGTTCAATTAGCTTTTGTTGAATGCATTAAACTATCATTTGCTTCAATTAGATTTGTTTGAACGTGTTTGACTTTCTATTGATTCAATATTTGTAAAATGCATTTGACTTTCATTTGATTCAATTAGCATTTTTGAATGCATTTGACTTTCATTTGATTCAAAATGCTTTGATTGAATGTGTTTGACTTTCATTTGATTCAATTAGCTTTGTAGAATGCATTTGACTTTTATTTGATTCAATTAGCTTTGTTGAAGGCATTTGTTTTTCATTTGATTCAAAAAGCTTTCTTTGAATGTGTTTGACTTTCATTTGATTCAATAAGCCTTTTAGAATGCATTTAACTTTCATTTGATTCAATTAGCTTTGTTGAAAGCATTTGACTTTCATTTGAATCAAAAAGCTTTGTTTGAATGTGTTTGAGTTTCATTTGATTCAATTAGATTTGTAGAATGCATTTGATTTTCAATTGATTCAATTAGTTTTGTTGAAAGCATTTGACTTTCTTTTAATTCAAAAAGCTTTATTTGAATATGTTTGACTTTCATTTGATTCAATTAGCTTTGTAAAATGCATTAGATTTTCATTTGATTCAATTGGCTTTGTTTGAATGTGTTTGACTTTCATTTGATTTAAAAAGCTTTGTTTGAATGTGTTTGACTTTCATTTGATTCAATTAGCTTCATTGAATGCATTTGACTTTCATTTGATTCAATTAGCTTTGTTGAAAGCATTTGACTTGCTTTTGATTTAAAAAGCTTTGTTTGAATGTATTTGAACTTCAATTGATTCAATTAGCTTTGTAGTATGCATTTGACTTTCATTTGATTCAATTAGCTTTGTTGAAAGCAGTTGACTTTTATTTGATTTAAAAAGCTTTGTTTGAATGTGTTTGAGTTTCATTTGATTCAATTAGCTTTGTAGAATGCATTTGACTTTCATTTGATTCAATTAGCTTTGTTGAAAGCATTTGACTTTCATTTGATTCAAAAAGCTTTGTTTGAATGTGTTTGACATTCATTTGATTCAATTAGCTTTGTAGAATGCATTTGATTTTCATTTGATTCAATTAGCTTTGTAGAATGCATTTGACTTTCATTTGATTAAATTAGATTTATTGAATGTATTTGACTTTAATTTGATTCAAAAAGCTTTGTTTGAATGTGTTTTACTTTCATTTAATTCAATTAGCTTTTGTTGAATGCATTAAACTATCATTTGATTCAATTAGATTTGTTTGAATGTGTTTGACTTTCTATTGATTCAATATTTGTAAAATGCATTTGACTTTCATTTGATTCAATTAGCATTTTTGAATGCAATTGACATTCATTTGATTCAAAAAGCTTTGTTTGAATGTGTTTGACTTTCATTTGATTCAATTAGCTTAGTTTGATTGTGTTTAACTTTCTTTTGATTCAATTAGCTTTCTAGAATGCATTTGACTTTCATTTTACTCAATTAGCTTTGTTGAATGCATTTGACTTTCATTTGTTTCAAAAAGCTTTGTTTGAATGTGTTTGACTTTCATTTGATTCAATTAGCTTTGTTTGATTGTGTTTAACTTTCTTTTTATTCAATTAGCTTTCTAGAATGCGTTTGACTTTCATTTGATTCAATTAGCTTTGTGAAATGCATTTGACTTTCTTTTAATTCAAAAAGCTTTGATTGAATGTGTTTGACTTTCATTTGATTCAATTAGCGTTGTAGAATGCATTTGACTTTTTTTTGATTCAATTAGCTTTGTTGAAAGCATTTGACATTCATTTAATTCAAAAACCTTTCTTTGAATGTGTTTGACATTCATTTGATTCAATTAGCCTTTTAGAATGCATTTGAATTTCATTTCATTCAATTAGCTTTGTTGAATGCATTTGACATTCATTTGATTCAAAAAGCTTTGTTTGAATGTGTTTAAGTTTAATTTGATTCAATTAGCTTTGTAGAATGCATTTTACTTTCATTTGATTCAATTAGCTTTGTTTGAATGTGTTTGACTGGCATTTGATTTAATTAGCTTTGTCTGATTGTTTTTAACTTTCATTTGATTCAATTAGCTTTTTATTATTCATTTGACTTTCATTTGATTCAATTAGCTTTGTTTAAAGCATTTGACTTTCATTTGATCCAAAAAGCTTTGTTTGAATGTGTTTGACTTTCATTTTATTCTATTAGCTTTTTAGAATGCATTTGACTTTCATTTGATTCAATTAGCTTTGTTGAATGCATTGGACTTTCATTTGTTTCAAAAAACTTTGTTTGAATGTGTTTGACTTTCATTTGATTCAATTAGCTTTGTAGAATGCATTAGACTTTCATTTGATTCAATTAGCTTTGTTTGAATGTGTTTGACTTTCATTTAATTCAATTTTTGTAGATTGCATTTGATTTTCATTTGATTTAATTAATTTTTTTTGAATGTGTTTGACTTTCATATGATTCAAAAAGCTTTGTTTGAATGTGTTTGACTTTCATTTGATTCAATTAGATTTGTTTGATTGTGTTTAACTTTCTTTTGATTCAATTAGCTTTCTAGAATGCATTTGACTTTCATTTGATTCAAAAAGCTTTCTTTGAATGTGTTTGACTTTCATTTGATTCAATAAGCCTTTTAGAATGCATTTAACTTTCATTTGATTCAATTAGCTTTGTTGAAAGCATTTGACTTTCATTTGAATCAAAAAGCTTTGTTTGAATGTGTTTGAGTTTCATTTGATTCAATTAGATTTGTAGAATGCATTTGATTTTCAATTGATTCAATTAGTTTTGTTGAAAGCATTTGACTTTCTTTTAATTCAAAAAGCTTTATTTGAATATGTTTGACTTTCATTTGATTCAATTAGCTTTGTAAAATGCATTAGATTTTCATTTGATTCAATTGGCTTTGTTTGAATGTGTTTGACTTTCATTTGATTTAAAAAGCTTTGTTTGAATGTGTTTGACTTTCATTTGATTCAATTAGCTTCATTGAATGCATTTGACTTTCATTTGATTCAATTAGCTTTGTTGAAAGCATTTGACTTGCTTTTGATTTAAAAAGCTTTGTTTGAATGTATTTGAACTTCAATTGATTCAATTAGCTTTGTAGAATGCATTTGACTTTCATTTGATTCAATTAGCTTTGTTGAAAGCAGTTGACTTTTATTTGATTTAAAAAGCTTTGTTTGAATGTGTTTGAGTTTCATTTGATTCAATTAGCTTTGTAGAATGCATTTGACTTTCATTTGATTCAATTAGCTTTGTTGAAAGCATTTGACTTTCATTTGATTCAAAAAGCTTTGTTTGAATGTGTTTGACATTCATTTGATTCAATTAGCTTTGTAGAATGCATTTGATTTTCATTTGATTCAATTAGCTTTGTAGAATGCATTTGACTTTCATTTGATTAAATTAGATTTATTGAATGTATTTGACTTTAATTTGATTCAAAAAGCTTTGTTTGAATGTGTTTTACTTTCATTTAATTCAATTAGCTTTTGTTGAATGCATTAAACTATCATTTGATTCAATTAGATTTGTTTGAATGTGTTTGACTTTCTATTGATTCAATATTTGTAAAATGCATTTGACTTTCATTTGATTCAATTAGCATTTTTGAATGCAATTGACATTCATTTGATTCAAAAAGCTTTGTTTGAATGTGTTTGACTTTCATTTGATTCAATTAGCTTAGTTTGATTGTGTTTAACTTTCTTTTGATTCAATTAGCTTTCTAGAATGCATTTGACTTTCATTTTACTCAATTAGCTTTGTTGAATGCATTTGACTTTCATTTGTTTCAAAAAGCTTTGTTTGAATGTGTTTGACTTTCATTTGATTCAATTAGCTTTGTTTGATTGTGTTTAACTTTCTTTTTATTCAATTAGCTTTCTAGAATGCGTTTGACTTTCATTTGATTCAATTAGCTTTGTGAAATGCATTTGACTTTCTTTTAATTCAAAAAGCTTTGATTGAATGTGTTTGACTTTCATTTGATTCAATTAGCGTTGTAGAATGCATTTGACTTTTTTTTGATTCAATTAGCTTTGTTGAAAGCATTTGACATTCATTTAATTCAAAAACCTTTCTTTGAATGTGTTTGACATTCATTTGATTCAATTAGCCTTTTAGAATGCATTTGAATTTCATTTCATTCAATTAGCTTTGTTGAATGCATTTGACATTCATTTGATTCAAAAAGCTTTGTTTGAATGTGTTTAAGTTTAATTTGATTCAATTAGCTTTGTAGAATGCATTTTACTTTCATTTGATTCAATTAGCTTTGTTTGAATGTGTTTGACTGGCATTTGATTTAATTAGCTTTGTCTGATTGTTTTTAACTTTCATTTGATTCAATTAGCTTTTTATTATTCATTTGACTTTCATTTGATTCAATTAGCTTTGTTTAAAGCATTTGACTTTCATTTGATCCAAAAAGCTTTGTTTGAATGTGTTTGACTTTCATTTTATTCTATTAGCTTTTTAGAATGCATTTGACTTTCATTTGATTCAATTAGCTTTGTTGAATGCATTGGACTTTCATTTGTTTCAAAAAACTTTGTTTGAATGTGTTTGACTTTCATTTGATTCAATTAGCTTTGTAGAATGCATTAGACTTTCATTTGATTCAATTAGCTTTGTTTGAATGTGTTTGACTTTCATTTAATTCAATTTTGGTAGATTGCATTTGATTTTCATTTGATTTAATTAATTTTTTTGAATGTGTTTGACTTTCATATGATTCAAAAAGCTTTGTTTGAATGTGTTTGACTTTCATTTGATTCAATTAGATTTGTTTGATTGTGTTTAACTTTCTTTTGATTCAATTAGCTTTCTAGAATGCATTTGACTTTCATTTGATTCAATTAGCATTTTGAATGCATTTGACTTTCATTTGATTCAAAATGCTTTGATTGAATGTGTTTGACTTTCATTTGATTCAATTAGCTTTGTAGAATGCATTTGACTTTTATTTGATTCAATTAGCTTTGTTGAAGGCATTTGTTTTTCATTTGATTCAAAAAGCTTTCTTTGAATGTGTTTGACTTTCATTTGATTCAATAAGCCTTTTAGAATGCATTTAACTTTCATTTGATTCAATTAGCTTTGTTGAAAGCATTTGACTTTCATTTGAATCAAAAAGCTTTGTTTAAATGTGTTTGAGTTTCATTTGATTCAATTAGATTTGTAGAATGCATTTGATTTTCAATTGATTCAATTAGTTTTGTTGAAAGCATTTGACTTTCTTTTAATTCAAAAAGCTTTATTTGAATATGTTTGACTTTCATTTGATTCAATTAGCTTTGTAAAATGCATTAGATTTTCATTTGATTCAATTGGCTTTGTTTGAATGTGTTTGACTTTCATTTGATTTAAAAAGCTTTGTTTGAATGTGTTTGACTTTCATTTGATTCAATTAGCTTCATTGAATGCATTTGACTTTCATTTGATTCAATTAGCTTTGTTGAAAGCATTTGACTTGCTTTTGATTTAAAAAGCTTTGTTTGAATGTATTTGAACTTCAATTGATTCAATTAGCTTTGTAGAATGCATTTGACTTTCATTTGATTCAATTAGCTTTGTTGAAAGCAGTTGACTTTTATTTGATTTAAAAAGCTTTGTTTGAATGTGTTTGAGTTTCATTTGATTCAATTAGCTTTGTAGAATGCATTTGATTTTCATTTGATTCAATTAGCTTTGTTGAAAGCATTTTGACTTTCATTTGATTCAAAAAGCTTTGTTTGAATGTGTTTGACATTCATTTGATTCAATTAGCTTTTGTAGAATGCATTTGATTTTCATTTGATTCAATTAGCTTTGTAGAATGCATTTGACCTTCATTTGATTAAATTAGATTTGTTGAATGTATTTGACTTTAATTTGATTCAAAAAGCTTTGTTTGAATGTGTTTTACTTTCATTTAATTCAATTAGCTTTTGTTGAATGCATTAAACTATCATTTGATTCAATTAGATTTGTTTGAATGTGTTTGACTTTCTATTGATTCAATATTTGTAAAATGCATTTGACTTTCATTTGATTCAATTAGCATTTTTGAATGGAATTGACATTCATTTGATTCAAAAAGCTTTGTTTGAATGTGTTTGACTTTCATTTGATTCAATTAGCTTAGTTTGATTGTGTTTCACTTTCTTTTGATTCAATTAGCTTTCTAGAATGCATTTGACTTTCATTTTACTCAATTAGCTTTGTTGAATGCATTTGACTTTCATTTGTTTCAAAAAGCTTTGTTTGAATGTGTTTGACTTTCATTTGATTCAATTAGCTTTGTTTGATTGTGTTTACTTTTCTTTTTATTCAATTAGATTTCTAGAATGCGTTTGACTTTCATTTGAATTCAATTAGCTTTGTGAAATGCATTTGAGTTTCTTTAATTCAAAAAGCTTTGATTGAATGTGTTTGACTTTCATTTGATTCAATTAGCGTTGTAGAATGCATTTGACTTTTTTTTGATTCAATTAGCTTTGTTGAAAGCATTTGACATTCATTTAATTCAAAAAGCTTTCTTTGAATGTGTTTGACATTCATTTGATTCAATTAGCCTTTTAGAATGCATTTGCAATTTCATTTCATTCAATTAGCTTTGTTGAATGCATTTGACATTCATTTGATTCAAAAAGCTTTGTTTGAATGTGTTTAAGTTTAATTTGATTCAATTAGCTTTGTAGAATGCATTTTACTTTCATTTGATTCAATTAGCTTTGTTTGAATGTGTTTGACTGGCATTTGATTCAATTAGCTTTGTCTGATTGTTTTTAATTTCATTTGATTCAATTAGCTTATTATTATTCATTTGACTTTCATTTGATTCAATTAGCTTTGTTGAATGCATTGGACTTCATTTGTTTCAAAAAACTTTGTTTGAATGTGTTTGACTTTCATTTGATTCAATTAGCTTTGTAGAATGCATTAGACTTTCATTTGATTCAATTAGCTTTGTTTGAATGTGTTTGACTTTCATTTAATTCAATTTTGGTAGATTGCATTTGATTTTCATTTGATTTAATTAATTTTTTTGAATGTGTTTGACTTTCATATGATTCAAAAAGCTTTGTTTGAATGTGTTTGACTTTCATTTGATTCAATTAGATTTGTTTGATTGTGTTTAACTTTCTTTTGATTCAATTAGCTTTCTAGAATGCATTTGACTTTCATTTTCTTCAATTAGCTTTGTTAAATGCATTTGACTTTCATTTGATTCAAAAAGCTTTGATTGAATGTGTTTGACTTTCATTTGATTCAATTTGCTT